>NW_026610440.1:132500-268516 GCF_029499605.1 Hyla sarda | reverse complement strand
CCGTCCCGGTCCCCTGCTGTCATGTGCTGGCGCGCGCGGCTCCGCTCTCTAGGGTGCGCGCGCGCCAGCTCTCTGAGACTTAAAGGGCCAGTGCACCAATGATTGGTGCCTGGCCCAATTAGCTTAATTGGCTTCCACCTGCTCCCTGGCTATATCTGCTCACTGCCCCTGCACTCCCTTGCCGGATCTTGTTGCCTTGTGCCAGTGAAAGCGTTTAGTGTTGTCCAAGCCTGTGTTACCTGAACTCCTGCTATCCATCTTGACTACGAACCTTGCCGCCTGCCCCGACCTTCTGCTACGTCTGACCTTGCCTCTGCCTAGTCCTTCTGTCCCACGCCTTCTCAGCAGTCAGCGAGGTTGAGCCGTTGCTAGTGGATACGACCTGGTTGCTACTGCCGCAGCAAGACCATCCCGCTTTGCGGCGGGCTCTGGTGAACACCAGTAGCCTCTTAGAACCGGTCCACCAGCACGGTCCACGCCAATCCCTCGCTGACACAGAGGATCCACTACCTGTAAGCCGAATCGTGGCAATAGCAAATGCCATCCCTTCCGAGAGAAACACACCCTCCTACCAGAGGACCATTAAAGACATAAAAAATGGCCAGAGAAGGCTGATAAAACCCTCAGACATGATACTTCAGTATTACAGGGTAAGCCTGGGTTCTATTCTATTTTGTGACAGGAATGCTTTAACCCTTAGGATACTATGTGACAATATTTTTAACATAGTCTGCTGTCAATCAGGTGGTGCTGTGCTTTTCAAGTGCCCACCTCCTTGTTTGCCTTTACCTCCCAGCAACTCCATGATTGACTAACAGAGGCAGAGAGGGTGGGATTGTGAGGCAAAAGACATGCCAGGTTGCCGCACTTGAACAACTCAGTCCCACCTCCTTAACTTTTGGCTGAGAAATGAAGAGTTTGGTAACCACTAGAGATGAGCGAATCGAATCTGACGAAGTCGAATTCGTTCCGAAGTTCATGAAAAATTCAATTCAGACCGAATCCGAACTTCGACTCAATTCGAAATAGCGACACCCCTGCGATCATCCTGTAAAATGTATAGATGCGAGCGGCTTTCTCCTGCGCTCGCATCTCTGCAATAGATAGGACGATTGCATTGGGTGTCAGGAGTGGCACTTGCTGTGATCTGTCCTCAACTGCAGGTACCACTGCTTCCAACAGGGAGCACACTCTGCTCCATGCTGGGAGCTGTGGTACCTTAATTAATAGACAGATCGTAGCGGGTGTTACTTCTGACACCCGATGCGATCGCCCTGTATAATGTATAGATGCGGGTGGCCGGCCACTCTTCTCTGGTCCCACTGTAGTATGAGTATATGCCATATATATACCAATACATATTTCCCACAGAGAGCTGTGAGTGGCTGGAACCATCTAGCCAATCACAGCTCTCTGCAGGAAATATGAATAAGTGATGTGAATTCTATTCACATCACTAGCTGCTCCATCTCTGCAATAGAAAGGAGAATCGCATCGGGTGTCAGGAGTGACACCTACGGTGATCTGTCTATTGGTAAAGGTACTACAGCTCCCATCATGAAACAATCTATTCCATGCTGGGAGTAATAGTACTACCAAAAAATTTAAAAAATAGAGAAAAAAAGTGAAACATACACACACACACACTTTATTAAACACATTATTAAAATACATTGCTAATGAAAAAAAAAAATTATAAAACATATATTATTTTTACATTTAAATGGCCTCTTTCTACAATTTTATTATTGTCGGCTACATTTTTGGTCCCTGCCCACCCACATAAATGGATCCCTGTTTAAAAATTTACATTAACATGTTTGTTTTTTTTGGTGGCTTTATAATTTTTTATACACCCAAGAATGGAGTCTACATTTTAGGCTACTTTCACACTATGAGTATTCATCTATTATTAACCTCTTAAGGACGTAGGGCGTACCTGTACGCCCTACGCCCGGTCCCGGTGTTTAAAACGGGGTCACGCCATGGTCACACAGGGTCACACCGGGTCGGTCCTGGCTGCTGGTCATAGCCGGGACCATGGGCTAACAGCGCGCAGCATCGATCGTTGTGCCGCGCGCTGTTAACCCTTCAGACACAGCGATCAAAGTTGACTGCCGTGTCTGAAAGTGAAGGTAAACGCTAGGACGCAAGCGGATGTCCCCTTACCTGTCTCCGCGGCGTCCGATCGGGGTTTGATTGCTCCTAGCCTGAGCTACAGGCTTGACCAATCGAGCCCCTATCTCACTGATCCGTGCAAAGCTATGGCTTTGCAGGGATCAGCATAAGAGAGCAGTATGTGCAGTGCTTTAGGTCTCTAGGGGAGCTATAGCACTGCAAAAAAAAAGTGAAAAAAAGGTTAACAAAGGTCATTTAACCCCTTCCCTAATAAAAGTTTGAATCACCCCACTTTTCCCATTAAAAAAATAACTGTGTAAATAAAAATAAATATATGTGGTATCGCCATGTGCGGAAATGTCCGAACTATAAAAATATATTGTTAATTAAATCGCACGGTCAATGGCGTACACGCAAAAAAATTCCAAATTCCAAAATAGAGTATTTACATGCGCTCCCGTATCGGAGAAAACGTAGTGTGAACCCAGCCTTAAACAGGTTTGTAAATTACTTCTATTAAAAAATCTTAATCCTTCCTGTACTTATTAGCTGCTGAATGCTACAGTGGAAATTCTTTTCTTTTTGAAACACAGAGCTGTCTGCTGACATCATTAGCACAGTGCTCTCTGCTGACATCTCTGTCCATTTTAGGAACTGTCCAGAGCAGCATATGTTTGCTATGGGGATTTTCTCCTACTCTGGACAGTTCCTAAAATGGACAGAGATGTCAGCAGAGAGCACTGTGCTCATGATGTCAGCAGACAGCTCTGTGTTTCAAACGGAAAATAATTTTCCTGGCGGTGCACAATATACCTACTATATGAATAATAGGTATATATATGGCATAAACTCATACTACAGAGGGACCAGAGAAGAGCATCCGGCTGCCCGCATCTATACATTATACAGGACAATCGCATCGGGTTTCAGAAGTAACACCTGCTGCGATCTGTCTATTAATGCAGGTACTACAGCTCCCAGCATGGAGCAGGGTGTGTTCCATGTTGGGAGCAGTAGTACCTGCAGTTAAGGACATATCACAGCAGGTGTCACTCCTGACACCCAATGTGATTGTCCTATCTAGATGCGAGAAAGCCGCCCGCATCTATACATTAAACAGGACGATAGTAGCGGGTGTCAGGAGTGACATCCGGGGCGATCTGTCCATTAGCACAGGTACTACTACTCCCTTCATGGAACAGTCTGTTCCATGCTGGGAGTAGTGGTACTACCTAAAAAATGTAAAAAAAAAAAAATTTGAAAAAAATTGAAACACACAGTTTATTAAACACACCATTAAAATACAAATAAAAATTTGCAGAGAATTTATTCGGATCAAACCGATTTAAAAAAAAAATTCAGCAAATCGGTCGAATCGAATTTTAAGAAAAGGTGCTCATCTCTAGTAACCACCATCAGCTCCAGGAGAGGTAACATTTGCTTTTTTTTACCCTTACAACTATTCAACAGTATCTGCAGTTATGGCCAGGTCCGGCTTTTGGGTGTGCGAGCTGTGCGGCCGCACAGGGCGCCATAGCAACAGGGGCGCCATAGCAACAGTGGCGGATCCAGGGGGGGGGCAATGGGGCAATTGCCCCACCCCTCGAGATTGCCGCCAGCCCCCCCGAGATTGCCGCCCATCCCCCCCGAGATTGCCGCCCATCCCCCCCGAGATTGCCGCCCATCCCCCCAAGATTGCCGCCCATCCCCCACTCGGAACTCTATCATGGTGGAGCGAGAGCTGTAAGCTCAGCCGCTCCACCATTCATTCACCTTTCTCACACGCTGCTCCTTGCTTGCAGCGTGTGAGCCTCGGGGACGCGATCTATGGCTGGCCGGAGCGATGACGTCACATCATCGCGCCGGCGCCCGGAACGTCCCCACGGCTGGCCCACTGGGAGCAAGCAGTGAGCGTAGTAACCAATAAGTAAAACTTGGGGGGCACATAAACGGGGGAAATTTAATGTGAAGGGCACCTCACAGGAGGAATTATAAGTGAAGAGCACATCACAGGGGGAATTCTAAGTGAGGGGGGCATTATAAGTGTGCGGCACATGACGGGGGCATTATAATTGAGGGGCACATGACAGGGGGGCATTATAAGTGAGGAGCACATGACAGGGGGCATTATAAGTAGGGGCACATGACAGGGGGGCCTTATAATTGAGGGGCACATGACAGGGGGCATTATAAGTGAGGGGCACATGACAGGGGGGCATTGTAAGTGAGGGGCACATGACAGGAAGCATTATAAGTGAGGGGCACATGACAGGGGGCCCCATGTCATGTGCCTCTTACATGTAATGCCCCTGTGCTGTGCCCCTCACATATAATGACCCCATCATGTGCCCCTAACATATAATACCCCCTTTCCTGTGCCTCACACTTATAATTCCCCCTGTTCTGTGCCCCACACTTATAATGCCCCCTGTCATGTGCCCCTCACATATAATACCCCTATCCTGTGCCCCTCACATAATGCCCCATGTCCTGTGCCATCCACATATAATGCCCCCCTTAAGGGGCAGGACAGGTGGCATTATATGTGCGGGTCACAGGACAAAGGACATTATTATGTGGGAGGAACAGGACAGACAATGTTACTTTGTGGGGGGCACAGGACAGGTCATAATTATTATATGTGGGGCACAGAATAGGGCATTATTTCTATATGTGAGGGGCACATAATGTTTTGCATTTCATAGGTATAGCGTATATTATAAGGAATTTCTGGGGTGGTACGTTTTTTATAGGCCACAATATGTTATGGTATTGTATTAAGAGGGTGCACTGAACTGTAAGGTTATATTCAGAGAGCGCAGTATGTGGTAGTATTATATTCAGAGGGTACAGTGTGTGGTAGTATATTCAGAGGATACAGTGTGTGGTAGTATATTCAGAGGATACAGTGTCTGGTAGTATATTCAGAGGAGACAGTGTCTGGTAGTATTATATTCAGAGGATACCGTGTGTGGTAGTATTATATTCAGAGGATACAGTGTGTGGTAGTATTATATTCAGAGGGTACAGTGTGGTAGTATATTCAGAGGGTAAAGTGTGTGGTAGTATATTCAGAGGATACAGTGTGTGGTAATATATTCAGATGATACAGTGTGTGGTAGTATTATATTCAGAGGGTACAGTGTGGTAGTATATTCAGAGGGTAAAGTGTGTGGTAGTATATTCAGAGGATACAGTGTGTGGAAATATATTCAGATGATACAGTGTGTGGTAGTATTATATTCAGAGGATACAGTGTGTGGTAGTATTATATTCAGAGGATACAGTGTGTGGTAGTATTATATTCAGAGGATACAGTGTGTGGTAGTATTATATTCAGAGGGTACAGTGTGGTAGTATATTCAGAGGGTAAAGTGTGTGGTAGTATATTCAGAGGATACAGTGTGTGGTAATATATTCAGATGATACAGTGTGTGGTAGTATTATATTCAGAGGATACAGTGTGTGGCAGTATTATATTCAGAGGATACAGTTTGTGGTAGTAAATTCAGAGGATACAGTGTGGTAGTATTATATTCAGAGGATACAGTGTGTGGTAGTATTATATTCAGAGGATACAGTGTGTGGTAGTATTATATTTAGAGGATACAGTGTGTGGTAGTATTATATTCAGAGGGGACAGTGTGGTAGTATATTCAGAGGATACAGTGTGTGGTAATATATTCAGATGATACAGTGTGTGGTAGTATTATATTCAGAGGATACAGTGTGTGGTAGTATTATATTCAGAGGATACAGTGTGTGGTAGTATTATATTCAGAGGATACAGCGTGGTAATATATTCAGAGGATACAGTGTGTGGTAGTATTATATTCAGAGGATACAGTTAGAGATGAGCGAATCGAAGTTGACGAACCCGAATTCGTTACGAATTTCATGAAAAATTCGATTTGCAACGAATACGAATATCGCCGCGATTCTATCTCATGAATCGCTTCATTAAACTCCATTTTACAGCGTTCCAGGCTATTGGAGACCTAAGATGGCGGATCCACATGTGAGTACATGGGGCAGGGGATTATGGGAGGGTGGGAAACAGCGGCGGGAATGAAGGTAGGCGGGCTGACCCTGAACCACATGTGAGATGCAGCCTATCAGTGTTCACTGACCCCTGTGATGTCACAGCCCCTATATAATCGGCGGTCATCTTGCCTCTCTTCATTTCATCTATGCACTCAGATGGAGAGGACGGGACTGCGTGTGTGTGAATAGCTCATACCACAGCGTTACACTGCAACTGCTAGTCACATCAGCATTAGGTAAAGACAGGAGTGCAGAGTGCTGTGCTATTACACTGAGAAGGATCATTGATTGCTAAACCTCCTATTCACGTTATTGAGCATTGCAGCAGAAAGGGGCAGATAGCTGTCAGTTGCCTCATATAGATCTCCAAGCTGCCTGAACTTTCTGAAGCATCTTATCTCCTAATTTTTCAGCCCAATTGAGTTTTTTTTTTGCTCCACAAATCTTCTGCTGCTCAGAATTGTGTGACAGAGTGCAATTTAGGGTTTAATCCCTGGATTTTTTTTTTTTGTGGTGCTGCACTGTTGGGTCCTGCTGCTGTTCAGAAATAAGTCATATAAGTGTGGACTTTAGTGCCTTTTTACAATTTTTCACCTGTTACTCTGTCTCTGTCCTAAATTCAATGTTATACCACACGTTATACACCTGCCGGTGTATTAAAGAAAAAAAAGTTTTTCCTGCATACAAATACGCTTTTTCAGTGGCCTTATCATTGCAAAGGGCCTACATACAAGCAAATAGTGTACCATATATCACCTTTTTTTCTGTCTCTGTGCTAAATTCAGTGTTATAGCACACGTGATACAGCTGCTGGTGTATTAAAGATTTTTTTTTTCCTGCGTACAAATACGCTTAACAGTGGCCTTATCATTGCAAAGGGCCTAAATACAAGCAAATAGCGTACCATATACTACCTTTTTTTCTATCTCTGTGCTAAATTAAGTGTTATACCACACATTATATACCTGCCAGTGTATTAAAGAAAAAAAAGGTTTTCCTGCGTACAAATACGCTTTTTCAGTGGCCTTATCATTGCAAAGGGCCTACATACAAGCAAATAGCGTACCATATACCACCTTTTTTTCTGTCTCTGTGCTAAATTCAGTGTTATACCACACGTTATACACCTGCCGGTGTATTGAAGAAAAAAAAGTTTTTCCTGCGTACAAATACGCTTAACAGTGCGCTCATCATTGCAAAGGGCATACATACAACCAAGTAGTGTACTATTTAGTACCTGCATTTGTGTCTCATTGCTAAATTCACTGCTATTCCACACATTAGTATACACCGGCTGGTGTATACAACAAAAAGAGTTTTTTTCTCTGTATAAATACGCTTGACAGTGCGCTCATCATTGCAAAGGGCATACATACAACCAAGTAGTGTACTATTTAGTACCTGTATTTCTGTCTCTGTGCTAAATTCAATGCTATTCCACACATTAGTATACACCGGCTGGTGTATACAACAAAAAAATAGTTTTTCTCTGCGTATAAATACGCTTAACAGTGCGCTCATCATTGCAAAGGGCATACATAGAACCAAGTAGTGTACAATTTACTACCTGTTATTCTATCTCTGTGCTAAATTCAGTGCTATTCCACACATTAGTATACACCTGCTGGTGTATTAAAAAAAAAAAGTGTTTTTTTCTGCGTAGAAATACGCATACCAGTGCGCTCATCATTGCAAAGAGCATACATACAACAAAGGAGTGTACTATTTAGTAACTTTTATTCTGTCTAGGGCCTATATACTTTGAAAGGACAGCCGTAAGTAATCGCCTGCTGCTGTTCTATACCCTCATAAACGCACAAGTATGTCAGGCAGGGAAGTGCCAGGACGTGCACAGAGAAGGGCAGAGGCCTACATACGTCAAGAAGAGTTGGCAGCAGACTTGGGGCTAGTGGCAGCAGGAGTCGCAGCAATAGGCCTGAGCTCCCGTTAACACCCAGCGGTCGTGTCGTCGACCCATCTCTCCTCGTCAATTGGTTTGCACACTCATCCCCATCATCACAAGCGACATCTGACAACCCCAGTCAAGAGTCGGTGGGTTCCTCAGACACAACCCTCAGTTGGCATGGCCCGGGAGCAGTCCCTGTAATCCCATTGCCTTTGTCCTATGCTGTTCCCTCTACCAAAGAAGTATCGCATGCTTTGGGTTCAGCTCCACTATTTACTGAGGACGATCCAACAGAGGACAGTCAGCAGCTAATGGACAGCCAAGAATGTGAGGAGACATGCGTCGCTTGCTCCGCAAGGCGGGCAAGTAGTGATGCGGAGAGTGACGTGGGAGGTGGTGTTTCAATTGTTCAGGGTCCTGAGGCAGACACTGTTGTGGAACACGGGGAGGACATCAGTGATGTGCACACATCTTTTGATGATGATGAAGCCGATCGCAATTGGGAGCCGGGCGCAGAAGCCGGGGCTTCACCATCATCAGGAGAAGAGATTTGCTCTTTGTCTATGAGGCAGCAAGGCGGTAGCATGGTTGGCAATCAGCGTGGTGGTGGCAGTAGTGGAAATTCAGGAGCCAAACGTGCCAGGGGGAGACCACCTGCTTCGCTCAGGGAGGTAGTGAAACAGGGGTTCCTGGAGACGGCGCCAAAAGCAGTGAAATAGTGCGGACTGCGGGTGGGAAAATCAGCTACTCTGCGGTGTGGTTGTTCTTCATAAAGAATCCGGAGGACCTTAGCGTAGTCACAAGCAAAATCTGTGGGCAAAAAGTGAAGCGTGGCCAGGGTCCCAATCTCGGCACCACGGCCCTGCGTCAACACATGATTCGCCACCATAAAGCGGCCTGGGATAACCGTGGCTCCGAGGTAGTGGTCCAGCCTGCCGCATCACCCAGTGGCCATCCCCTCCCTCCATCATCCAGCCAAGGCTCCACCACCTCAGCCGAAGGGAGCATTGTGTCAAACCCTCCTTCTTGCGCTCCTGCATCTTCTACTCGTAGTCAGCCATTCCGCCAACAATCGATCGGCGAAGCCATGTCCAAGAGACGACAGTATGCGCCCACTCATCCAGCGGCGCAGAAGTTGAATGTGATCCTGTCCAAGTTGCTGGTGTTGCAGTCCCTCCCTTTCCAACTGGTGGACTCTGCAGCTTTCAGGCAATTGATGGCTTGTGCCGAGCCGAGGTGGAGAGTCCCAAGCCGTCATTTCTTTGCGAAGAAGGCAGTACCAGCCTTGCATAAGTTTGTACAAGAGAAGGTGGGCCAGTCCTTTAGCCTGTCGGTGTGTTTAAAAGTGCATGGCAGCGCCGACGAGTGGAGCTATAACTACGGGCAGGGACAATACATGTCTTTTACGGCCCACTGGGTAAATGTTGTTGCTGCACAGCCACAACAGCAACTTGGACAGGTCACACCGCTTCCTCCTCCATGCTTTGGCTCCCAGGCAGTTGGTCCTTTTACAGTGTGCGCCTCCTCCCCCGTGTCTTTGGCCTCCACTGCACATCCAAATCTCGGTGGTCCTTCATCGTACCACGTGTGTAGGGCACAGTGGTGTCAAGCCGTCCTTCACATGGTTTGCCTTGGTGAACGGAATCACACAGGGGAGGAACTGCTAAAGTTCATTAGGGAAGAAATCCGAGTATGGCTTACTCCACGAAATCTGGAAATGGCAACCATGGTGACCGACAATGGGAAGAACATTGTGGCCGCTCTGGGACAACGAAGTGTGAACCAATCGCCCTGTATGGCACACATGTTGAATCTGGTTGTCAAGAAGTTCATCAAGTCTTCACCCCATTTGCAAGACGTCCTGACAATGGCAAGGAAACTGTGCATGCACTTCAGCCACTTGTACACCGCCAAGCACACTTTGCTTGAGCTGCAGCATCAGAACGGTATCCCACAACATAGTGTCATTTGTGACGTTGCCACACGTTGGAATTCCACCCTCCGTATGTTGGACAGACTATACAAACAAAGAAAAGCCATCACAGATTTTTTGATGATACAAGCACATAGGAGTACTCCCCTGTGTAACTTCAATGTGAATGAGTGGCAGCTCATACGTGACACCTGTCATTTGCTGAGGCCCTTTGAGGAAGCCACATTTTTTGTTAGTCGCTCAAATTACGCCATGAAAGACGTAATTCCACTCCTATAATTACTCCAAAAAATGATTGAAAACGTGGCTGGTCACGGCAATGGAGATGTTGCGCCTACATCAGAAGGCTACATGAGTCCTGTGGGGGATGAACTGGAGGAGGATGATGAGGGGCAGAGCGGAGCACAGTTTACGGTGGATGAGATGGCCGGTTTTTCTGGTCATTGGACAGGAGAGGAGGAGCAGGAGCAGCCAGAGGAGCTGGAGGGTTATTACGAGGGAGGCGAGACAGAGGACCCAGACACACCGTGGCAGTATGCAGTGGAGATGGAGGAAGGTAGTCCCAGCGAGTCACTGTCACAAATCGCACGATGCATGCTGAGTTGCTTGCGTAGTGACCCCCGAATTGTCAAAATTCGTCAGCGCGATGACTTCTGGATCTCCACTTTATTAGAACCTCGCTACCGGCCCAGAATGGGGGCCTTTTTTACACCCACTGAGAGGGAGGACAAACTGACCTACTTCAGGGAGCTTCTACGTAGTCGGTTGGCCGATGCCTATCGGCCACATGGTCCATCCACTCGCAGGTCTGACTCGGGGGGCCCTCTGCGCTCACCTTCCACTGCCACGGCTGCTGGGGAGGGGAGGGGTGGCAGGAGCAGTACCGGCTCAATCAGCAGCAGCCTGAGTCTACAGTCGCTGATGAGTAGCTTCCTTCAGCCGCATAGTGAAGCTACTCCTCAGCAGCATGTGGACATGGAGCAGGACCTGAACCAGCAGGCGGTGGCTTACCTCGACATGACCCTGCCAACAACCGTTGAAGATCCGCTGGACTTCTGGGCAGCCAACCTCGATTTATGGCCGCAACTAGCGGAGTTTGCCCTGGAAAAGCCGTCCTGCCCGGCCAGTAGTGTGCCATCAGAGCGGGTGTTTAGTGCGGCCGGGGCCATAGTCACCTCAAGGCGAACTCGTCTGTCCACTAAAAATGTGGAGAGACTGACGTTTGTCAAGGTGAATCAGGGATGGATCAGCCAGGATTTCCAGCCACGAATGACAGATGGGTCTGAGTAGATTGACCATGCTCCTACAACAACATTTTCTCTATTGTGGTTGGTTATGAAACCCTCTTGGGCAGACCTGGGCATTGTACGGCCCGCTTGCCACATACGGCCCTTTGATTGGCTCTGACCGGCCCGCGCTGATTGGGGGACGACTATGCTCCTAATCGGGGGAACATCTATGCTGCCTAATCTGGGGGACATCTATGCTGCCTAATCTGGGTGACATCTATGCTGCCTAATCTGGGGGACAACTATGCTCCTTATCTGGGGGACAACTATGCTCCTTATCTGGGGGACAACTATGATCCTAATCTGGGGGACAACTATGCTCCTAATCTGGCGGACATCTATGATGCCTAATCTGGGGGACAAGTATGCTCCTAATCTGGGGGACATCTGTGCTGCCATCTCTGGGGGACAAGTATGCTCCTAATCTGGGGGACATCTATGCTGCCTAATCTGGGTGACATCTATGCTGCCTAACCTGGGGGACAACTATGCTCCTAATCTGGGGGACATCTATGCTGCCTAATCTGGGGGACAAGTATGCTCCTAATCTGGGGGACATCTATGCTGACTAATCTGGGTGACATCTATGCTGCCTAATCTGGGGAACAACTATGCTCCTAATCTGGGGGACATCTATGCTGCCTAATCTGGGTGACATCTATGCTGCCTAATCTGGGGGACAGCTATGCTCCTAATCTGGGGGACATCTATGCTGCCTACTCTGGGGGACAAGTATGCTCCTAATCTGGGGGACATCTATGCTGCCTACTCTGGGGGACAAGTATGCTCCTAATGTGGGGGACATCTATGCTGCCTAATCTGGGGGACAACTATGCTCCTAATCTGGGGGACAACTAAACTCCTAATCTGGTGGACATCTATGCTGCCTAATCTGGGGGACATCTATGCTGCCTAATCTGGGTGACATCTATGCTGCCTAATCTGGGGGACATCTACGCTGCCTAATCTGGGGGACAACTAAGCTCCTAATATGGGGAAAACTGATGCTTTATGGCCTTGGGCCTATAATTTTTTGAAGTTTAGCAGTAGCTAAATACATGCTTAATGCAAATGTCAACATTGACCTTTAAATGTAAGGGGTTATGAAACCCTCTTGGGTACTGCGAATGACTGCTCCAGACTCATTCTGTGTCTTTCACAAACTACTTGCCTCCCTGGTGCCTCAGGCCTTGGGCCTATAATTTTTTGAAGTTTAGCAGTAGCTAAATACATGCTTAATGCAAATGTAAACATTGATCTTTAAATGTAAGGGGCTATGAAAACCTCTTGGGTACTGCAAATGCATGCTCCAGACTCATTCTGTGTCTTTCAGGAACTACTTGCCTCCCTGGTGCCTCTGGCTTTGGGCCTTAAATTTTTGTATGTTTAGCAGTAGCTAAATACATGCTTAATGCAAATTTCAACAATGATCGTTAAATTCTCGGCGCTCTGCCAGGGCCCTCTCCTACCCCGCCTGGGCCGATCCGAGGACCTCACTAACCAACTCACTAACTAATCCAATCGCTTATAGCGACGGGCGGTGTGTACAAAGGGCAGGGACTTAATCAACGCCAGCTTATGACCCTCACTTACTGGTAATTCCTCGTTTTAAGGTTAAATAATTGCAATCCCAGATCCCTATCACGAACTGGTTTCAGCAAGCAACACGCACCTGCCCTTGAAAGATAGAGACACGCTAATCCGTTCAGTGGATCGCTAGTGCGGCCCAGGACATCTGAGGCCATAACAAACCTGCTATTGCTCGATCTCGTGGTGTGGCAGTAGAGGACATTCTGGAGCCAAACGTGCCCGGGGGAGACCACTTGCTTTGCGGCAGCTTACCTTTCCGGGAGTTAGCGGGTTACCAGCACCGGTCGATGAAAGATAGAGACACGCTAATCCGTTCAGTGGAGCGCGCCTGCGGCCCCGGAAATCTGAGGGCATAACACATCATAATAGTAACATCATAAAACCCTGATTTGTGTTCTATACATAAGATATACAGTACATAGGAGATGTGAAAAGTCTAATACAAATGGTCTGAATTGCTTTTCTACATCCCAAGATCTACACTTAAAATGTGCCTTAACACTCTAAGTGCAACACAAAAAGTTAGCAAGTTAAAAATAAAGCCTCAATAATGGTATTAAAACACATAGGAATTAGTCTGCTCAGAGTTTAATGGCTCAAGACAAATAACCTTTTCTGACTTCTTGCCTGGAAATGATGGTTATACTTGTCCTTATGAAAACTTGTGACTCCAAAGAACCAAACAGCTGCAATTATGCTGAAGGAAAAAGTATAAAAAAAATTGTGTTGTTAACAAAAGTGTTGTGCATAAATTTATGTTCATTATACTTGTCAACAGTAGACTTGTGCACTAGAAAAATTTTCGTTTCATTTAGTTTCGTTTTTTCGTTTTGGAAAAAAATTTAGGTTGGGCAATATTTTCGGTTTAGATTTTTCGGATACATTCAGTATTCGGGTGTTCGGGTTGATTTTTTTTTCCGGATACATTCAGTATTCGGGTACATTCGGTAAATTTTTAATTTTTTGGGGACTTTAGCGATCCTAAAAAATTATGGAGATACCTTTTTTATTAAAATTTCGTAGGGTACCATAAAGAAATCATAATAAAAACGATACAGTAGTGATGGAGAAAATTGTATCTAACGAAATGTATCTTTTTTATTATGAAATGTTTATTCATTTTTAACCCCTTAAGGACTGAGCCCTTTTTCACCTTAAGGACTCAGCCATTTTTTGCAATTCTGACCACTGTCACTTTAAACATTTATAACTCTGGAATGCTTTTAGTTATCAATCTGATTCCGAGATTGTTTTTTCGTGACATATTCTACTTTAACTTAGTGGTAAAATTTTGTGGTAACTTGCATCCTTTCTTGGTGAAAAATCCCAAAATTTGATGAAAAATTTGAAAATTTTGCATTTTTCTAACTTTGGAGCTCTCTGTTTGTAAAGAAAATGGATATTCAAAATAATTTTTTTTATTCACATATACAATATGTCTACTTTATGTTTACATCATAAAATTGATGAGTTTTTACTTTTGGAAGACACCAGAGGGCTTCAAAGTTCCGCAGCAATTTTCCAATTTTTCACAAAATTTTGAAACTCGCTTTTTTTCAGGGACCAGTTCAGGTTTGAAGTGGATTTGAAGGGCCTTCATATTAGAAATACCCCATAAAAGACCCCATTATAAAAACTGCACCCCCCAAAGTATTCAAAATGACATTCAGTCAGCGTTTTAACCCTTTAGGTGTTTCACAGGAATAGCAGCAAAGTGAAGGAGAAAATTCACAATCTTCATTTTTTACACTCGCATGTTCTTGTAGACCCAATTTTTGAATTTTTGCAAGGGGTAAAAAGGAGAAAATATTTACTTGTATTTGAAACCCAATTTCTCTCGAGTAAGGACATACCTCATATGTCTATGTTAATTGTTCGGCGGGCGCAGTAGAGGGCTCAGAAGGGAAGGAGCGACAAATGGTTTTTGGGGGGCATGTCACATTTAGGAAGCCCCTATGGTGTCAGAACAGCAAAAAAAAACACATGGCATACCATTTTGGAAACTAGACCCCTCGGGGAACATAACAAGGGGTAAAGTAAACCTTAATACCCCACAGGTGATTCACAACTTTTGCATACGTAAAAAAAAAAAAAAAGTCCCTAAAATGCTTGGTTTCCCAAAAGTTTTACATTTTTAAAAAGGGTAATAGCAGAAAATACCCCCCAAAATTTGAAGCCCAATTTCTCCCGATTCAGAAAACACCCCATATGGGGGTGAAAAGTGCTCTGCTGGCGCACTACAGGTCTCAGAAGAGAAGGAGTCACATTTGGCTTTTTTGAAGGAAATTTTGCTCTGGGGGCATGCCGCATTTAGGAAGCCCCTATGGTGCCAGGACAGCAAAAAAAAACACATGGCATACCATTTTGCAAACTAGACCCCTTGGGGAACGTAAAAAGGGGTAAAGTGAACCTTAATACCCCAAAGGGGTTTCATAACTTTTGCATATGTAAAAAAAAAAAAAAAATTTTACCTAAAATGCTTGGTTTCCCAAAAAATTTACATTTTTACAAAGGGTTAAAGCAGAAAATACCCCCCAAAATTTGAAGCCCAATTTCTCCCGATTCAGAAAACGCCCCATATGGGGGTGAAAAGTGCTCTGCTGGCGCACTACAGGTCTCAGAAGAGAAGGAGTCACATTTGGCTTTTTGAAAGCAAATTTTGCTCTGGGGGCATGCCGCATTTAGAAAGCCCCTATGGTGCCAGGACGGCAAAAAAAAAAAACACATGGCATACTATTTTGGAAACTAGACCCCTCGGGGAACGTAACAAGGGGTTAAGTGAACCTTTATACCCCACAGGTGTTTCACGACTTTTGCATATGTAAAAAAAAATAATTTTTTTTTTACCTAAAATGCCTCTTTTCCCAAAAATTTTACATTTTTAAAAAGGGTAAAAGCAGAAAATACCCCCCAAAATTTGTAACACAATTTCTCCCGAGTACAGCGATACCCCATATGTGACCCTAAACTGTTGCCTTGAAATACGACAGGGCTCCAAAGTGTGAGCGCCATGCGCATTTGAGGCCTAAATTAGGGACTTGCATAGGGGTGGATATAGGGGTATTCTACGCCAGTGATTCCCAAACAGGGTGCCTCCAGCTGTTGTAAAACTCCCAGCATGCCTGGACAGTCAGTGGCTATCTGGCAATACTGGGAGTAGTTGTTTTGCAACAGCTGGTGGCTCCGTTTTGGAAACAGTTGCGTACCAGACGTTTTTCATTTTTATTGGGGAGGGGGGCTGTGTAGGGGTATGTGTATATATAGTGATTTTTACTTTTTATTTTATTGTGTGTTAGTGTAGTGTAGTGTTTTTAGGGTACAGGCACACGGGCGGGGGTTCACAGTAGTTTCACGCTGGCAGTTTGAGCCGCAGCTCAAACTTGCAGCCGGATACTTACTGTAATCCTCCGCCCATGTGAGTGTACCCTGTACGTTCACATTGGGGGGGACATCCAGCTGTTGCAAAACTACAACTCCCAGCATGTACTGTCTATCAGTGCATGCTGGGAGTTGTAGTTTTGCAACCGCTGGAGGCTCCGTTTTGGAAACAGTGGCGTACCAGACGTTTTTCATTTTTATTGGGGAGGGGTGGGGGGTTGTATAGGGGTATGTGTATACGTAGTGTTTTTTACTTTTTATTGTGTGTTAGTGTAGTGTTTTTAGGGTACAGTCGCACG
Organism: Hyla sarda; assembly: GCF_029499605.1. Classification (NCBI taxonomy): domain Eukaryota; kingdom Metazoa; phylum Chordata; class Amphibia; order Anura; family Hylidae; genus Hyla; species Hyla sarda. Next base: position 251,959 of record NW_026610440.1, on the reverse strand, counting down.
GGCGGGGGGTTCACAGTAGTTTCTCGCTGGCAGTTTGAGCTGCGACAGAAAATTTGCCGCAGCTCAAACTTGCAGCCGGATACTTGCTGTAATCCTCCGCCCATGTGAGTGTACCCTGTACGTTCACATTGGGGGGGGGGGACATCCAGCTGTTGCAAAACTACAACTCCCAGCATGTACGGTCTATCAGTGAATGCTGGGAGTTGTAGTTTTGCAACAGCTGGAGACACACTGGTTGTGAAACACAGAGTTTGGTAACAAACTCAGTGCTTTGCAACCAGTGTGCCTTCAGCTGTTGCAAAAGATACAACCCCCAGCATGTACGGACAGCGGAAGGGCATGCTGGGTCTTGTAGTTATGCAACAGCTGGAGGCATACTACTTTGGCTGGGGATGCTGGGGACTGTAGTTATGCAACAGCTGGAGACACACTGGTTTGCTACATAACTCAGTGTGCCTTCAGCTGTTGCAAAACTACAACTCCCAGCAGTCACCAACAGCCAACGGGCATGCTGGGAGATGTAGTTATGCAACCAGCAGATGCACTACTACAACTCCCAGCATGCACTTTAGCTGTTGGTGCAAGCTGGAAGTTGTAGTTACACAACAGCTGAAGGTACACTTTTCCATAGAAAAAATGTGCCTCCAGCTGTTGCAAAACTACAAGTCCCAGCATGCCCATAAGGGCATGCTGGGAGTTGTGGTGGTCTGCCTCCTGCTGTTGCATAACTACAGCTCCCAGCATGCCCTTTTTGTCACTTTCTGTCACTCACCTCCAACGATCCTCGCCGCACAGGTCAGTCCCTCGTCGTCTCCGCCGCGGCCGTCGCTCCTGGGGCCCCGATCCCAACATTGACGCCGGGGATCGGGGTCCCCAGCACCTGGGGTGCACGTCCCGCACCCGCTCACGTCCTCCGGAAGAGGGGCGGAGCGGGTTGCGGGACTGACACCCGCAGCAGGCGCCCTGACCAGTGCCACCTCACCCCTGCAGGCTCTGGCTGTTCCGACGGCCCCGAACAGTCTGTAATTCCGGGTCACCGGGTCACTGGAGACCCGATTGACCCGGAATCTGCCGCAGATCGCTGGACTGAATTGTCCAGCGATCTGCGGCCATCGCCGACATGGGGGGGCATAATGACCCCCCTGGGCGATATGCCCCGATGCCTGCTGAACGATTTCAGCAGGCATCGGGCACCGGCTCCCCTCCGGCTAGCGGCGGGGGGCCTGGATTTGACAGGACGTACTCAAACGTCCTGAGTCCTTAAGGTCTCGGAAAAGGGGCTGTTTGAGTACGTCCTGCGTCCTTAAGGGGTTAAACAGGGATTAACTTATGTGAGCGGGTAAAGCACTAAAAATGTAGCCGACAATAATAAAAATGTAGTGTGTGCGTGTTTTTCACTTTAAAAAAAAACATTTTTAGGTAGTACCACCACTCCCGGCATGGAACACACTCTTCCATGATGGGAGTAGTAGTTACCTGTACTAATTGACAGATCGCAGCGGTCCCTTGCGATCCTCTTGTATAATGTATAGATGTGGCGGCAGCTCTTCTATGGTCCCCTGCACTCACGTATATATACACATATTCATATTTCCCGCAGAGTTGTGATTGGCCAGATGGTTCCAGCCAATCACAGCTCTCTGTGAGAAATATGAATATGTGTATATATACGGCCGTGCAGGGGACCATAGGAGAGCGGCCGCCGCATCTATACATTATACAGGAGGATCACAGCGGGTGTCAGGAGTGATACCCACAGCGATCCTTCCTTTACTACAAGTACTACTATTCCCAACATGGAGTACACTCTGCTCCATGCTGGGAGCTGTAGTACCTGCATTAATAGACAGATCGCAGCGGGTGTCAGAAGTTACACTCGCTGCGATATGTCTATTAATGCAGGTACTACAGCTCCCAGCATGGAGCAGAGTGTGCTCCATGTTGGGAGTAGTAGTACCTGCAGTAAGGGACAGATCCCAGGGATGTCACTTCTCCTGACATCCACTGTGATCCTCCTGATGTGAATGTCGGGATCAGCTGTTCTCAGGGCTACAGAGCCGGGAGAACAGCTGACGCTGAGCCGTAGGTATACATCGTATATCTACTGCCCAGCAAGAACTTACAGTGAGCCTGCAATGTGTATACAGTATACACATTACTGGCTCACTTAACCCCTTGCTGAGCTGTGCGCTATGCGCAAGCCCAGCAAGGGAAGAGTTAACTTACACTACTGGACAGTGTAGGTTAACCCTTTGGGCGGTATACACTATATACAGCTATCTATAGATAGCTGTATATAGTGTATACAGAAGACGAAGTCCAGCTTACTTCCCTTGAGTCCCGGGCAGGTCTGTGTAGCCCCGCCCCCTAGTGATGACATCATTAGGGGGCGGGGCTACAGAAGGGAACAAGGTTAGTTAATCTGAAGCTCTGTTCACATTGTCCGTTTTGTATAATGTGAACAGACCCTTCTGGCAGTGTCTACCCAGACAGGGAGACTCCAGCTGTTGCTAAACTACAACTCCCAGCATGCCCAGACAGCCAAAGGCTGTTTGGGCATGCTGGGAGTTGTAGTTTTGCACCAATTGGTGGCTCCCTGTTTGGGTAGACATTGCATCATGGGTTCTCTCCCCAGCGGACAGCGCCAAAAATGTCATAACCATTTTTTTGTGGTTTTTTTCTTCTCGTTTCAGATCCGTGTATGCAGAGGATTACTGCGGATTCGATGGATTACGGCGGATTATTTTTTTTTCCTTTAATAAAATGGTTAACGAGGGCTGTGGGGGAGTGTTTTTTTTAATAAAATAATTTTTCCAATGTGTTGTGTTTTTTTTTTTTTTTATTGAATTTTCAGGCTTAGTAGTGGAAGCTGTCTTATTGACGGAATCCATTACTAGGCCAGGGCTTAGTGCTAGCCCCAAAAACAGCTAGCGCTAACCCCCAATTACTACCCCGGTACCCACCGCCACAGGGGTGCCGGGAAGAGCCGGTACCAACAGGCCCGAAGCGTCAAAAATGGCGTTCCTGGACCTAGGCGGTAACAGGCTGGCGTTATTTAGGCTGGGGAGGGCCAGTAACAATGGCCCTCGCCCACTCTGGTAACATCAGGCTGTTGCTGTTTGGTTGGTATTGTGCTGAGAATGAAAATACGGGCAACCCTATGCGTTTTTTTATTTATTTAAATAAAAAAACATTTTTAAAAAATGCATAGGGTTCCCCGTATTTTCATTCTCAGCCAGATACCAACCAAACAGCAACAGCCTGACGTTACCAGGGCGGGCGAGGACCATTGTTACTGGCCCTCCCCAGCCTAAGTAACGCCAGCCTGTTACCGCCTAGGTCCAGGAGCGCCATTTTTGACGCTCCGGGCCTGTTGGCACCGGCTCTTCCCAGCACCCCTGTGGCGGTGGGTACCGGGGTAATAATTGGGGGTTAGCGCTAGCTGTTTTTGGGGCTAGCACTAAGCCCTGGCCTAGTAATGGATTCTGTCAATAAGACAGCTTCCACTACTAAGCTTGAAAATTCTATAAAAAAAAAAACACAACACATTGGAAAAATTATTTTATTTAAAAAAACACTCCCCCACTGCCCTCGTTAACCATTTTATTAAAAGAAAAAAAAAAATCCGCCGTAATCCATCGAATCCGCAGTAATCTTCTGCATATACGGATCTGAAACGAGAAGAAAAAAAACACAAAAAAAATGGTTATGACATTTTTGTCGCTGTCCGCTGGGGAGAGCACCCATGATGCAATGTCTACCCAAACAGGGAGCCACGAATTGGTGCAAAACTACAACTCCCAGCATGCCCAGACAGCCTTTAGCTGGAGTCTCCCTGTCTGGGTAGACACTGCCAGAAGGGTCTGTTCACATTATACAAAACGGACAATGTGAACAGAGCTTCAGATTAACTAGCCTTGTTCCCTTCTGTAGCTCCACCCCCTAATGACATCATCACTAGGGTGCGGAGCTACACGGACCTGCCCGGGACTCGAGGGAAGTAAGCTGGACTTCTGTCTTCTGTATACACTGTATACAGCTATCTATAGATAGCTGTATATAGTGTATACCGCCCAAAGGGTTAACCTACACTGTCCAGCAGTGTAAGTTAACTCTTCCCTTGCTGGGCTTGCACATAGCGCACAGCTCAGCAAGGTGTTAAGTGAGCCAGCAATGTGTATACTGTATACACATTGCAGGCTCACTGTAAGTTCTTGCTGGGCAGTAGATATACGATGTATACCTACGGCTCAGCGTCAGCTGTTCTCCCGGCTTTGTAGCCCTGAGAACAGCTGATCCCGACATTCACATCAGGAGGATCGCAGCGGGTGTCAGGAGAAGTGACATCCCTGGGATCTGTCCTTTACTGCAGGTACTAATACTCCCAACATGGAGCACACTCTGCTCCATGCTGGGAGCTGTAGTACCTGCATTAATAGACATATCGCAGAGAGTGTAACTTCTGACACCCGCTGCGATCTGTCTATTAATGCAGGTACTACAGCTCCCAGCATGAGGTAGAGTGTACTCCATGTTGGGAGAAGTAGTACTTGTAGTAAAGGAAAGATCACTGCGGGTATCACTCCTGACACCCGCTGTGATGCTCCTGTATAATGTATGGATGCGGCGGCCGCTCTCCTATGGTCCCCTGCACGGCCGTATATATACACATGTTCCTATTTCTCACAGAGAGCTGTGATTGGCTGGAACCATCTGGCCAATCACAGCTCTGCGGGAAATATGAATATATGTATATACGTGAGTGCAGGGGACCATAGAAGAGCGGCCGCCGCATCTATACATTATACAAGAGGATTGCAAGGGACCCCTGCGATCTGTCAATTAGTACAGGTAACTACTACTCCCATCATGGAAGAGTGTGTTCCATGCTGGGAGTAGTAGTACTACCTAAAAAAAAATTTTTTTAAAGTGAAAAACACGCACACACTACATTTTTATTATTGTCGGCTACATTTTTAGTGCTTTACCCGCTCACATAAATTGATCCCTATTTAAAAATGAATAAACATTTCATAATAAAAAAGATACATTTCGTTAGATACAATTTTTTCCATCACTACTGTATCTTTTTTATTATGATTTTTTTTATGATACCCTACAAAATTCTAATAAAAAAGGTATCTCCATAATTTTTTAGGATCGCTAAAGTCCAAGAAAGAATAAAAAGATTTACTGAATGTACCCGAATACCGAATGTATCCAAAAAATCAAACTGTATCTGTATCCTTTTTATTATCTTTGTTATCAGAATGAATTCTTTATGTTCGTTTACGGATAACGAATGCATTCGTTATTTACAGCATATGTTCGGGAAATAACGAATGCATTCGTTACTTTGCTATTCGTATTATCGTGGCTATTCGGGAATGTTCAAAATATGTTTTCGGGCATTCGGATCGGTCCGAATGCCCGAAAACGGTAAAATTCGGTAAATTAGACATTGGTGCCCACCCGAATTGCACATGTCTAGTCAACAGTATCACCAACAAACTGGTTTATTGAACAAGACAATGAGGTCACTGTACTGCAATGGCCTCCACAGTCACCAGACCCTAATCCAATAGAGCACCTTGGAACCAAATCCCAGGCAGTTTAACAAGCTTATCACAAGTATATATATATATATATATATATATATATATATATATGTATATATACATAAAATTACATAATTCACAAGGTAGACAAGAGTCTATGAGGTTCAACCTATAACCTTGATTCAGAGCAAGGCAAGAAAACCCATGCTAGGAGGAAAAGGATTTCCTGGCTACAAATATGGCAATCATAATAAATTTATAGACCACTGCCCAACTCTATAAATCTAGAATCCATAACTCATAATATTATATTTCTTTAAGAAATATAATTCCTGGTCCCCCATCAACTTCTTCCGGGCTCCAGATGCTTCTTTCATCTGCCTTCTTTCGAGATGATAGCCTAAGGCAGGACCTACCATTTGACCCTCTTTTTTGTAAAATGCCAGAACACCCTTTTATGTGAATCAATGTCCCAACATTGTGTGGCAGTGTTCCATTATATCACTGCGCTGACAGTAAAAAAAAAACTTATCTAGACATTGAGGATGCTCCTTGATTATAGGTAGAGATGAGTGAACTTTTCAAAAATTTTCCCGAAAAGTCTGTTTTGATCCAAATTTGTTTGCGGCGAATCGATTTGAAAAAAGGCTATTTCTAGCCTACATACAGCCTCTATAGGGTATAGAACACTTTGCTGTGTCCTAAAACGCATATGGAATGTGTTGGGGTAGTGAAATAATACTGTTATTCAGAATAGAATGCAGATTACCGGCATCGCTCTTAGAATCACTGCCGCACAGCAGCACAATGACAGAGCCTGGTGGTGGCATCAGCGTCAGGAGACCATATAGTGACTGAATGACATAGCGTGGAGGTGTTGGCAGCATGAGGACACCATATAGTGGATGAATGGCACAGCGTGGAGGTGTTGGAAGCATGAGGACACCATATAGTGGATGAATGGCACAGCGTGGAGGTGTTGGCAGCATGAGGACACCATATAGTGGCTGAATGACACAGCGTGGACATGTTAGCAGCAAGAGGAGACCATTTAGTGGCTGAATGGCACAGCGTGGAGTTGGCTGATGCACTAGTACACTACACACCAGGGCGTCACAATCCCCCCCAAAAAACAACACAATATATGAAATTTTTGACAAAGATTTCTCATAGGTAGCACCCGCTATCCAAAAATTTGAAATTTCCAGACCCAGGCTCCACCTCTGCGGCATCAGGAACCCATATTTTGCCTGAAGGACACAGCCTGGAGTTGGCTGATGCACCAGTACACACCCGGGCATCACAATCCCCTCCAAAAAACAAAAAAATTTTGAAATGTTTTAAAGAAATACCTTTGTGTAAAAACAAGCGCATATCGAACAGTTCACAAGACTCTATAATGCAGGACGGTGGACCACACAAAGACATTCTTCTCAAAAATAATAAACCACACAATGTTTGAAATTTTTTTACAAAAACTAATTCAATATGTGTGTAAGCGCATCTGTCTCCAAAAGATGAGATCACCAAAGGACTTTTTCGCCCAAAATGATGAAGCAGGTTAATCCCTGTCCGTATTTAAATTTTCATAAAAAAATCTCACGCAACAAGTGTTCCGTTGTGTAACGATTAGCATTCTGAAAAATTCTATTTTATTACCGATAAAATTATCAGTAAATTAAAAAAAAAAGCACTACCCAAGAGTGTTTAATTACCCCATACTTTACACCAGGAGCAGTCAGAAGTAGGCCTCAGCAGTACCCAAGAGGCTTTAATAACCCTCTACCTTTGCACGATCAATCGCGAGATCGAGCAATACCAGGTGTAATATGCCCTCAGATTTCCGGGGCCGCAGGCGTGCTCCACTGAACGGATTAGCGTGTCTCTATCTTTCAAGGACAGGTGCGTGTTGCACGCTGAAACCAGTTCGTGATAGGGATCTGGGATTGCAATTATTTAACCTTAAAACGAGGAATTACCAGTAAGTGAGGGTCATAAGCTGGCGTTGATTAAGTCCCTATAAAGTACCACCAGTTAGACCAAAATAATAACTAGTGTTTGAGGTGCCTAAAACATAACTTTTAATGTACTGAGTAAAATCTCCAAAGTATTTAGTGTAAACATGCTCATATAGTAGTATATGTCCCGTAAATAATAGAGCTGTTAAAAATATTTCTCATTTAACAATATTTTTAAACCAAGGGTGCTCATTTGTTTGATATCAGCACAACCTTTATCACTTTAGTCTCCTTAATCATACCAAAGGATGGCTAATACCCCTCACCCGTTTGGTGACGTCCTCAGGGGTGATAGCAAAATATAGGGGATATATCATATATAGTACAGTAAGAATACCAGTGTCATATAAGCTCATGAAAAGTTTATAAAGCATAGACCATATGGGTCCCGTGAAGCCTGCTGTCAGTGGTGATCCATCCTTAAATAAAAACAAGAAGAACATAGAACAGCAATCATTACTAAATGCCCACATGTCATTCTGTATATTTATATGTGGGTATAGAGCTGCTCACTCACTATCATTCCACTGGCACACCTGCAAGATAAAAGACAAAGCCCTGCTCAGTATACAAAGCTGCCATTACCTGCAAGAGAAGTCCATGCTCCTTACGAAGCGTGCTCATTGTTTAGAGGCTTCTAGGAATATATAACAGCAGCGCGCACTCCCTCAGTGGCGAAGAGGCCGGCTGATTTCCAGCCCAGCGCGCTGCTGGAGAAGCCGGCATCTGACGTCTTATACTTCCGGGCTCTTACGTCTTATCCGACACGCCCGCTCTGCCTCCCTAGGCGACGTGTCCTTGGGTGGTGCGTAGTTACACGCACTCGCCGGATATGTTAACTATTTGTTGCCCGAGTATATTAGGTAAGGGTTTTAATTATGGTCATTTAAATGCATTTTATGGCTGGTTCGTAACAGTCTTTATGGAAATAATGTTATAAGATCATAAATATTCCCTGCAGGTAGTACATAAGGGAATAACAATTAATTCTTAATATCTTTAAAGATGTTTGGTTTCATAAATGTATGCATGAAGTATTAAACCATATAAGGATGCATACATTGGGGAATTTGTCAGGAGTCATATCTGATTCATTTATATACTTGGAACAATTTAGCAGAAGTAAAATAAATAATAATAAATAAATAAAAAGAATGATGGACACATGTTTTAGTATAGCACTCAATCCTGTGTACTAATTATAATGAATATTCATTTGTACATCTTTCATTTATATGGGCCTTACCATATTTGGACCATTCTGTATATGTCCCTATTTGGGGATAAATGATCCAAATAATAATTGGGGCCCTTAATGGACTGGTCCCTAGTAAACCCTATACATAGAGCCCTATACCTAGGCAACTTCACCCATAAGGGTTGGCCTCGCTCCGGAACCTCCTACCGGCCCTGACAGCTCCTATTAGCCTATTGGAGGTCTAGCTAGTATAGACCCTCTAGGGTCTCCCCTCACTACCTATATCCTCCAACTGGGTTCCACCTGGTAAGGCCCATATCTGCAGAAAACAAGAAAAATTTAACTGTTCGTTGAGACCATGTGGGGTGTAGGTTTTCAATTTATAGATCCACCTGCATTCCTTCTGGAGCAGCATGCAATCTAAATCGCCTCCTCTAGGGGAGCTATGGATGTTCTCTATGCCTCTGAACTTAATATTAAATAGGTCCTCCTGATGTTGTTCTATCATATGTTGTGCAATGGCTGTGTCGCTTTTATTCCTAATGTCTCCGACATGTTCTAATATTCGTTTTCTCAGATCCCTGAGAGTTTTACCTACATAATATCGAGGACAGGGACAGTGTGCTATATAAATCACTGCTTTAGAACTACAATTAATAAATTGTTTGATCTTAAAATTCCTGCCCTGTTCATTGTCCATCACTCTTTTTGATTTTTCCAAAAAATCACAGGCTTTACAGTGCTCACATTTGTAACAACCTATGGGCTGTGTATAATTACTCAACCATGTTCTAGTCATGTTCCTTTTAGGGGCAAGATGACTCCTGACAACTAAATCCCCTATGCTTCTACCTTTGCGGTAGGTAAAAAGTGGTCTCTCTCCCACTACATCCAGCAAGTCCCTATCCAATTTAAGCACATCCCAGTGTTTGGTTAGTGATAACCTAACCTCCTCTGCTGCATCATCAAAGGTCCCAATAATCCGCAATTCATTGGTACTGTCCTCTCTAATACTGGGTCTCAGAAGAGAATCTTGTGGGTTCATAAGTGCGTGATTGTAGGCACGGTGTAATACATAATCCGGGTACCCCCTATTTCTAAATCTGATTCTCAAATCCCGGGCCTCTTGTTTAAAGACCTGTAAGCTGGAACAGTTCCTTCTTAACCGCAAGTATTGCCCCTTTGGAATACCTCTTTTTAATGAACTCGGGTGGCAACTCTGCCAGCCTAATAGGTTGTTAGTAGCTGTTTTTTTTCCTGAATATAGTTGTCTGTAATTCACCTGTATCATCTTTATATATCTTAATATCCAAAAAGGCCAATTCTGCTTTTGTATTTCATACGTAAAATGAAGGCCCAATTCATTGTTATTAAGAGATCCTAACAGTTCTTCAAATTCACTCACAGTACCATCCCATATGACAAAAATGTCGTCAATGAACCTTGACCACAATATATATAGTGCCTGGTCACTGAATTTTCCCCTCTCATCGACGAACACGTGGGTGGCCTCCCACCAACCCAGGACTATATTTGCGTACGTGGGGGCACACGTGCTCCCCATGGCCGTACCCCTGAGTTGGTGGTACACGTGTCCGTCGAAGAGGAAATAGTTTTTTGTTAGAACAAAATTCAGGAGATCTAGAAGAAGTTTATTGTGTTCTACCAAGAAGGAACCCCTGAATGACAAGTAATACGATACTGCCCTTATTCCTACATCATGCGGAATAGAGGAATAAAGGGCCTCTACGTCTATTCCTGCCATGATGGTACCCGCATCCAGACTAAGTCCCTCTATTTTGTTCAAAAGGTCCATCGTATCTCTTAGATAGGACGGCAAGGATATGACAAATTGTAGCAGAATTTTATCTATATATATCCCCACGTTTTGTCCCATACCCCCAATACCCGCTACAATAGGGCGGCCTTTAAGGGGTGATGTTCCTTTGTGAATTTTGGGGAGGGAATAGAACGTGGGAATCATAGGATTTTTTGGTGTCAAAAATACAAATTCATTGTCATCCAATAGTCCCTTCTCATGTGCTGGTTTCAAGATACTCATCAATTCATACTGGTACCGTGCAGTGGGATCATTAGTTAATACCTCATAGGTATCCCTATCTCTCAGTAAACTATAACACATATCTGTATATTGGGACCAATCTAGAACCACAATATTTCCTCCCTTGTCTGAAGGTTTTATTATCAGATCTTGGTTTAAGCTAAGATCTTTCAAAGCTTGTCTTTCTTCTCTGGTAACATTGTCTGGTCGAAATCTAGATCCGGGACCAGATCCATGAAAACATTAACCACCGATGTATCAGGAGGAAATGTCTTATTTTTGATTTTGCAGTCAGAAAATGGCGCCACAGTGTTATCCCTCTCGTTTTCTTGTAATAGTGCCTCCAGGTCCCTGGTGGCACGTAAATCCTCGGAAGTTATTCCCAGTTATCGACACAATTTTTTATCCTGTAGTTTATGAAACTTGTGCCATTTTAACTTTCTGGCATATAAGTGCAGGTCTTTTGTCCAATCAAAGGAAATAAATCTAGTGGTAGGTACAAAGGATAGTCCCTTCTCTAATACCTGCACTTGTATGTCAGATAACTGTACAATAGAGAGGTTAATGACCTGTAATTTGTCATTAGTTTCTATGTATTGCCTTTGCCCTTCTTGTGACGTAGATGGTAAGGTAGGGCTTGTTCCCCCTCTAAAAAAGAGGGTGCAGAGGAGGAGGGCAAGCCACATGATGTTGGGGACCTGGACTGATTGATTCCTCGAGTGCGGCCTCCTCCACGTCCCCTTCTCGCTCCTCGGGATCTACTATATGTGTAATTTCCTCCCCCTCTGCCTCCTCTTGTATTTTGTCTATCTGGGTCTGAATATTCCGCTTCTGAGGAAGACGCTTCAGTTTCCGTATCCTTCGAGAGGGGATTAGTCCACACCGTGTATGCCTTATTCTCTTTAAAATCTTGGATATCTCGAATGAACTGGCTGTGCTTTCTATCTTTGACCTGATAGTTAAATCTCTCTATTGTCGCCTGGAGTTGTGTTTCTTTATTTGCAAAATCTGCTTCACCTTTAAATTTAAGGCTCAGTTCTCTCTGTTCCTCCAATCTAACCGTAGCTCTATTCAGATTGGCTGTTTCTTCCTCCAATAATATCTGTATGAATTTAAGAGAACAAGTGGTTGCTTCCATCTCCCATTTAGATAACACTGACTGTGTCCTCAATCTGGTAGCCGGGAGAACGGGTACCCTCAAGCCTCTTGGAACTATTTTATTCTTCAAATAGTTTTCAAAGGCTTGTACTTCCCAAAAAGACGTAATATAATTTTTGTACCAATAAGTCAACTCTCTAAAGGCTGTTTTCAAAGATGGTGTGTATTTTGGTTGTACAAATTCCTGTTCAGAAAATATCTGTTTAGCTTCTGTAAGCCAATTATCCACATTTATGACTTCATTCAAAAAGCCAGCCATTGGATATATCAAAACATGTATTATCGCACAACAATATAGGTCATGTTCACGACCGCTGTTATCACTAATCCTCAAAGCATATATAATATAAAGTTCCACCAGTTAGACCAAAATAATAACTAGTGTTTGAGGTGCCTAAAACATAACTTTTAATGTACTGAGTAAAATCTCCAAAGTATTTAGTGTAAACGTGCTCATATAGTAGTATATGTCCCGTAAATAATAGAGCTGTTAAAAATATTTCTCATTTAACAATATTTTTAAATCAAGGGTGCTCATTTGTTTGATATCAGCACAACTGCACAAAAGTTGATTAAGTCCCTGCCCTTTGTACACACCGCCCGTCACTATAAGCGATTGGATTAGTTAGCGAGTTGGTTAGTGAGGTCCTCGGATCGGCCCAGGCGGGGTAGGAGAAGGCTACTGCTACTTAGCTACTGCTAAACATACAAAAATTTAAGGCCCAAGGCCAGAGGCACCAGGGAGGCAAGTAGTTACTGAAAGACACAGAATGAGTCTGGAGCAGTCATTCGCAGTACCCAAGAGGGTTTCATAACCCCTTACATTTAAAGATCAACGTTGACATTTGCATTAAGCATGTATTTAGCTACTGCTAAACTTCAAAAAATTATAGGCCCAAGGCCAGAAGCATCAGTTTTCCCCATATTAGGAGCATAGCTGTCCCCAGATTAGGCAGCATAAAGGTCCCCCAGATTAGGCAGCATACATGTCCCCCAGATTAGGAGCATAGTTGTTCCCCAGATAAGGAGCATAGTTGTCCCCCAGATTAGGAGCATACTTGTCCCCAGAGTAGGCAGTATAGATGTCCCCCGGATTAGGAGCATACTTGTCCCCCAGATTAGGCAGCATAGATGTCCCCCAGATTAGGCAGCATAGATGTCACCCAGATTAGGCAGCATAGATGTCCCCCAGATTAGGCAGCATAGTTGTCCCCCAGAGTAGGCATCATAGATGTCCCCCAGATTAGGAGCATACTTGTCCCCCAGATTAGGCTGCATAGATGTCCACCAGATTAGGAGTTTAGTTGTCCCCCACATTAGGAGCATAGTTGTCCCCCAGATAAGGAGCATAGTTGTCCCCCAGATTAGGCAGCATAGATGTCCCCCAGATTAGGCAGCATAGATGTCCCCCAGATTAGGAGCATACTTGTCCCCCAGAGTAGGCAGCATAGATGTCCCCCAGATTAGGAGCATACTTGTCCCCCAGATTAGGCAGCATAGATGTCCACCAGATTAGGATCTTAGTTGTCCCCCACATTAGGAGCATAGTTGTCCCCCAGATTAGGAGCATACTTGTCCCCAGAGTAGGCAGTATAGATGTCCCCCGGATTAGGAGCATACTTGTCCCCCAGATTAGGCAGCATAGATGTCCCCCAGATTAGGCAGCATAGATGTCACCCAGATTAGGCAGCATAGATGTCCCCCAGATTAGGCAGCATAGTTGTCCCCCAGAGTAGGCATCATAGATGTCCCCCAGATTAGGAGCATACTTGTCCCCCAGATTAGGCTGCATAGATGTCCACCAGATTAGGAGTTTAGTTGTCCCCCACATTAGGAGCATAGTTGTCCCCCAGATAAGGAGCATAGTTGTCCCCCAGATTAGGCAGCATAGATGTCCCCCAGATTAGGCAGCATAGATGTCCCCCAGATTAGGAGCATACTTGTCCCCCAGAGTAGGCAGCATAGATGTCCCCCAGATTAGGAGCATACTTGTCCCCCAGATTAGGCAGCATAGATGTCCACCAGATTAGGATCTTAGTTGTCCCCCACATTAGGAGCATAGTTGTCCCCCAGATTAGGCAGCATAGATGTCCCCCAGATTATGCAGCATAGATGTCCCCCAGATTAGGAGCATAGTTGTCCCCCAGATTAGGCAGCATACTTGTCCCCCAGATTAGGCAGCATAGATGTCCCCCAGATTATGCAGCATAGATGTCCCCCAGATTAGGAGCATAGTTGTCCCCCAGAGTAGGCAGCATACTTGTCCCCCAGATTAGGCAGCATAGATGTCCACCAGATTAGGCAGCATAGATGTCACCCAGATTAGGCAGCATAGATGTCCCCCAGATTAGGCAGCATAGATGTCCCCCAGATAAGGAGCATAGTTGTCCCCCAGATTAGGCAGCATAGATGTCACCCAGATTAGGCAGCATAGATGTCCCCCAGATTAGGAGCATACTTGTCCCCAGAGTAGGCAGCATAGATGTCCCCCAGATTAGGAGCATACTTGTCCCCCAGATTAGGCAGCATAGATGTCCCCCAGATTAGGCAGCATAGATGTCACCCAGATTAGGCAGCATAGATGTCCCCCAGATTAGGCAGCATAGTTGTCCCCCAGAGTAGGCATCATAGATGTCCCCCAGATTAGGAGCATACTTGTCCCCCAGATTAGGCTGCATAGATGTCCACCAGATTAGGAGTTTAGTTGTCCCCCACATTAGGAGCATAGTTGTCCCCCAGATAAGGAGCATAGTTGTCCCCCAGATTAGGCAGCATAGATGTCCCCCAGATTAGGCAGCATAGATGTCCCCCAGATTAGGAGCATACTTGTCCCCCAGAGTAGGCAGCATAGATGTCCCCCAGATTAGGAGCATACTTGTCCCCCAGATTAGGCAGCATAGATGTCCACCAGATTAGGATCTTAGTTGTCCCCCACATTAGGAGCATAGTTGTCCCCCAGATTAGGCAGCATAGATGTCCCCCAGATTATGCAGCATAGATGTCCCCCAGATTAGGAGCATAGTTGTCCCCCAGATTAGGCAGCATACTTGTCCCCCAGATTAGGCAGCATAGATGTCCCCCAGATTATGCAGCATAGATGTCCCCCAGATTAGGAGCATAGTTGTCCCCCAGAGTAGGCAGCATACTTGTCCCCCAGATTAGGCAGCATAGATGTCCACCAGATTAGGCAGCATAGATGTCACCCAGATTAGGCAGCATAGATGTCCCCCAGATTAGGCAGCATAGATGTCCCCCAGATAAGGAGCATAGTTGTCCCCCAGATTAGGCAGCATAGATGTCACCCAGATTAGGCAGCATAGATGTCCCCCAGATTAGGAGCATACTTGTCCCCCAGAGTAGGCAGCATAGATGTCCCCCAGATTAGGAGCATACTTGTCCCCCAGATTAGGCAGCATAGATGTCCACCAGATTAGGATCTTAGTTGTCCCCCAGATTAGGAGCATAGTTGTCTCCCAGATAAGGAGCATAGTTGTCCCCCAGATTAGGCAGCATAGATGTCACCCAGATTAGGCAGCATAGATGTCCCCCAGATTAGACAGCATAGATGTCACCCAGATTAGGCAGCATAGATGTCCCCCAGATTAGGAGCATACTTGTCCCCCAGAGTAGACAGCATAGAAGGCCCCCAGATTAGGAGGATACATGTCCCCCAGATTAGGCAGCATAGATGTCCCCCAGATTAGGAGGATACATGTCTCCCAGATTAGGAGCATACTTGTCCCCCAGAGTAGGCAGCATAGATGTCCCCCAGATTAGGAGGATACATGTCCCCCAGATTAGGCAGCATAGATGTCCCCCAGATTAGGATCTTAGTTGTCCCCCAGATTAGGAGCATAGTTGACCCCCAGATTAGGCAGCATAGTTGTCCCCCAATCAGCGCGGGCCGGTCAGAGCCAATCAAAGGGCCGTATGTGGCAAGCGGGCTGTACAATGCCCAGGTCTGCCCCAGTGGGTTTTATAACCAACCACAATAGAGAAAATTTTGTTGTAGGAGCATGGTCAATCTACTCAGACCTATGTGTCATTGGTGGCTGGAAATCCTGGCTGATCCATCCCTAATTAATCTTGATAAATGTCAGTCTCTCCACATTTATAGTGGACAGACGAGTTCGCCTTGGGGTGACTATGGCCCAGGCCGCACTAAACACCCGCTATGATGGCAAACTCCGCTAGTTGCGGCCATAAATCGAGTTTGGCTGCCCTGAAGTTCAGCGGATCTTCATCGGTTGTTAGCAGGGTCATGTCGAGGTAAGCCACCACCTGCTGGTTCAGGTCCTGTTCCATGTCTTCCTGCTGCTGATGAGTAGCTTCACTATGCGGCTGAAGGAAGCTACTCATCAGCGACTGTAGACTCAGGCTGCTGCTGATTGAGCCGGTACTGCTCCTGCCACCCCTCCCCTCCCCTTCAGCCTGCCTGTCCATCTCCAAATTTGGCCTTTTTACCATTTTGGCACTCCGTCTTTGCTTTGAAAAAAGCAAACAGTAGAGTTTCCATATTCTGCCATCCTTTTATCCTTTTGTCCTTCTACACCTATTTTCTCAAACCAATCTACACTCATACTGCTCTCATTTTGCCAAGTTATCGGACAACCAGGCCAAAAAATCATGGATTATAAAAGGATAGCAGCATAAGGGAAATTTACTCATTTTGAACCCAAAAACCCATTTGAGTTTTCGGGTTCAAAATGCAGGCCTCCTCCTCCCCTACAGCCTTCCTGTCCATCTCCAAAATTGAAATAAAAAAGCACAAACGGATGCACTCCGTAGTGTAACACCAAAGGTGAGTTGGTAATGCTAAGTGTGAATTGCGCTTACCACATGAAATGTACTCCAACCAGGTACAACAATGGAACAGGGCGTATCATCAAAGGGTCTCTGCAGCTTCGTCCCGCTGAAATAGAATCACGATAAAAACAAGCAATCTCCAGGTAGCAGAGCAGGAACATTGGAAGCGCTGAGACCAGATGAGAAGTTAAAAGGATTTATTTCCCATAATGCAACGCATTTCACGGTCACCCGCTTCCTCAGGCATCACACATGCACACACTAGACAGAGGTGGGTAAGAAGTCTTATGCATAAACTATCAAATACAATAATAACTTAATTTCTTGTGCTAAAGTATCTTACAGCTACTTAATTACCTTAACACTATGATGGAGATTTATCAAAACCTGTGCAAAGGAAAGGTTGCCCAGTTCCCCATAGCAACCAATCAGATCCCTTCTTATATTTTTGAAAAGGCCTTTGCAAAATGAAAGACGCTATGTGATTGATTGGTTGCTATGGACATCTAGGCAATTTTTCCTGTGATACATCAGGTAGTGGCCCAACTATTCACACCGCTATCACAAAACTAATAGGCCCAGTCCCTGGTTCAAACATTGTGCTGCAAGGGCTCACACATGCACACACTAGACAGAGGTGGGTAAGAAGTATTATGCATAAACTATCAAATACAATAATAACTTAATTTCTAGTGCTAAAGTATCTTACAGCAACCTAATTGCCTAAACACTATAAGGGAGATTTATCAAAACCTGTGCAAAGGAAAGGTTGCCCAGTTCCCCATAGCAACCAATCAGATCCCTTCTTATATTTTTGACAAGGCCTTTGCAAAATGAAAGACGCTATGTGATTGGTTGCTATGGACATCTAGGCAATTTTTCCTGTGGTGCATCAGGTAAAGGCCCAACTATTCACACCGCTATCACAAAACTAATAGGCCCAGTCCCTGGTTGAAACATTGTGCTGCAAGGGCTCACACATGCACACACTAGACAGAGGTGGTAAGAAGTCTTATGCATAAACTATCAAATACAATAATAACTTAACTTCTAGTGCTAAGGTATCTTACAACTACCTAATTGCCTAAACACTATAAGGGAGATTTATCAAAACCTGTGCAAAGGAAAGGTTGCCCAGTTCCCCATAGCAACCAATCAGATCCCTTCTTATATTTTTGACAAGGCCTTTGCAAAATGAAAGACGCTATGTGATTGGTTGCTATGGACATCTAGGCAATTTTTCCTGTGGTGCATCAGGTAAAGGCCCAACTATTCACACCGCTATCACAATACTGTTAGACCCAGTCCCTCGTTGGAACATTGTGCTGCAAGGGCTCACACATGCACACACTAGACAGAGGTGGGTAAGAAGTTTTATGCATAAACTATCAAATACAATAATAACTTAATTTCTTGTGCTAAAGTATTTTACAGCTACCTAATTACCTTAACACTATGAGGGAGATTTATCAAAACCTGTACAGAGGAAAGGTTGCCCAGTTCCCCATAGCAACCAATCAGATCCCTTCTTATATTTTTGAAAAGGCCTTTGCAAAATGAAAGACGCTATGTGATTGATTGGTTGCTATGGACATCTAGGCAATTTTTCCAGTGATGCATCAGGTAATGGCCCAACTATTCACACCGCTATCACAAAACTAATAGGCCCAGTCTCTGGTTGAAACATTGTGCTGCAAGGGCTCACACATGCACACACTAGACAGAGGTGGGTACGAAGTCTTATGCATAAACTATCAAATACAATAATAACTTAATTTATAGTGCTAAAGTATCTTACAGGTACCTAACTGCCTAAACAATATAAGGGAGATTTATCAAAACCTGTGCAAAGGAAAGGTTGCCCAGTTCCCCATAGCAACCAATCAGATCCCTTCTTAAATTTTTGACAAGGCCTTTGCAAAATGAAAGATGTTATGTGATTGGTTGCTATGGACATCTAGGCAATTTTTCCTGTGATGCATCAAGTAAACGCCCAACTATTCACACAGCTATCACAAAACTAATAGGCCCAGTCCCTGGTTGAAACATTGTGCTGCAAGGGCTCACACATGCACACACTAGACAGAGGTGGGTAAGAAGTCTTATGCATAAACTATCAAATACAATAATAACTTAATTTCTAGTGCTAAAGTATTTTGTAGCTACATAATTGCCTAAACACTATAAGGGAGATTTATCAAAACCTGTGCAAAGGAAAGGTTGCCCAGTTCCCCATAGCAACCAATCAGATCCCTTCTTATATTTTTGACAAGGCCTTTGAAAAATGAAAGACGCTATGTGATTGGTTGCTATGGACATCTAGGCAATTTTCCATGTGATGCATCAGGTAAACGCCCAACTATTCATACCGCTATCACAAAACTAATAGGCCCAGTCCCTCGTTGAAACATTGTGCTGCAAGGGCTCACACATGCACAAAGTAGACAGAGGTGGGTAAGAAGTATTATGCATAAACTATCAAATACAATAATAACTTAATTTCTAGTGCTTAAGTATCTTACAGCTACCTAATTGCCTAAACACTATAAGGGAGATTTATCAATACCTGTGCAAAGGAAAGGTTGCCCAGTTCCCCATAGCAACCAATCAGATCCCTTCTTATATTTTTGACAAGGCCTTTGCAAAATGAAAGACGCTATGTGATTGGTTGCTATGGACATCTAGGCAATTTTCCCTGTGATGCATCAGGTAAACGCCCAACTATTCACACCGCTATCACAAAACTAATAGGCCCAGTCCCTCGTTGAAACATTGTGCTGCAAGGGCTCACACATGCACACACTAGACAGAGGTGGGTAAGAAGTCTTATGCATAAACTATCAAATACAATAATAACTTAATTTCTTGTGCTAAAGTATCTTACAGCTACTTAATTACCTTAACACTATGATGGAGATTTATCAAAACCTGTGCAAAGGAAAGGTTGCCCAGTTCCCCATAGCAACCAATCAGATCCCTTCTTATATTTTTGAAAAGGCCTTTGCAAAATGAAAGACGCTATGTGATTGATTGGTTGCTAAGGACATCTAGGCAATTTTCCCTGTGATGCATCAGGTAAACGCCCAACTATTCACACCGCTATCACAAAACTAATAGGCCCAGTCCCTGGTTGAAACATTGTGCTGCAAGGGCTCACACATGCGCACACTAGACAGAGGTGGGTACGAAGTCTTATGCATAAACTATCAAATACAATAATAACTTAATTTCTAGTGCTAAAGTATCTTACAGGTACCTAACTGCCTAAACAATATAAGGGAGATTTATCAAAACCTGTGCAAAGGAAAGGTTGCCCAGTTCCCCATAGCAACCAATCAGATCCCTTCTTAAATTTTTGACAAGGCCTTTGCAAAATGAAAGATGTTATGTGATTGGTTGCTATGGACATCTAGGCAATTTTTCCTGTGATGCATCAAGTAAACGCCCAACTATTCACACAGCTATCACAAAACTAATAGGCCCAGTCCCTGGTTGAAACATTGTGCTGCAAGGGCTCACACATGCACACACTAGACAGAGGTGGGTAAGAAGTCTTATGCATAAACTATCAAATACAATAATAACTTAATTTCTAGTGCTAAAGTATTTTACAGCTACCTAATTGCCTAAACACTATAAGGGAGATTTATCAAAACCTGTGCAAAGGAAAGGTTTCCCAGTTCCCCATAGCAACCAATCAGATCCCTTCTTATATTTTTGACAAGGCCTTTGCAAAATGAAAGATGCTATGTGATTGGTTGCTATGGACATCTAGGCAATTTTCCCTGTGATGCATCAGGTAAACGCCCAACTATTCTTACCGCTATCACAAAACTAATAGGCCCAGTCCCTCGTTAAAACATTGTGCTGCAAGGGCTCACACATGCACAAAGTAGACAGAGGTTGGTAAGAAGTATTATGCATAAACTATCAAATACAATAATAACTTAATTTCTAGTGCTTAAGTATCTTACAGCTACCTAATTGCCTAAACACTATGAGGGAGATTTATCAATACCTGTGCAAAGGAAAGGTTGCCCAGTTCCCCATAGCAACCAATCAGATCCCTTCTTATATTTTTGACAAGGCCTTTGCAAAATGAAAGACGCTATGTGATTGGTTGCTATGGACATCTAGGCAATTTTCCCTGTGATGCATCAGGTAAACGCCCAACTATTCACACCGCTATCACAAAACTAATAGGCCCAGTCCCTGGTTGAAACATTGTGCTGCAAGGGCTCACACATGCACACACTAGACAGAGGTGGGTAAGAAGTCTTATGCATAAACTATCAAATACAATAATAACTTAATTTCTAGTGCTAATGTATTTTACAGCTACCTAATTGCCTAAACACTATAAGGGAGATTTATCAAAACCTGTGCAAAGGAAAGGTTGCCCAGTTCCCCATAGCAACCAATCAGATCCCTTCTTATATTTTTGAAAAGGCCTTGGCAAAATGATAGACGCTATGTGATTGGTTGCTATGGACATCTAGGCAACTTTTCCTGTCAACAGGTTTTAATCAATCTCCCCTAATCTCTTCACTTCTAGAGTTTACCCTTAAAACAAATTATCCTCTATACCTATAGCCCCCTATTTACTTACATTGTCCTCTTTGAAAACCCACAAGTTGAGCCTCCAACATGTCCTTTCTAATCAGGCCCACATTCATACTGTTCTAAAGTCGCAAAATAACCTGACGACCTGAACTTCAAAATTCTAAATGATAAAGATGGCAGCATAGGAGAAAATTACACATTTTGAACCTAAAAACCCATTTGAGTTTTTAAGTTCAAAATACAGGCCTACCTCCTCCCCTTCAGCCTGCCTGTCCATCTCCAAAAATAGCCTTTTTTAACAATTATACGCTGCTCCCTTGCTTTGAAAAAAGCAAACAGTTCAATTTCCATGTGCTGCCATTTTTTCATCCATACGTCCTTCTACACCTATTTTCCCAATCCATCCTAAACTCTTACTGTTCTCATGTGGCCAAGTTATAGGACTACCTGGCCAATAAATTATGGATTCTAAAAGGGTAGCAGTATAAGGGAAAATTACACATTTTGAACCCAAAAAACCCATGAGTGTTTTCAGGTTCAAAATGCAGGCCTCCTCCTCCCCTTCAGCCTGCCTGCCCATCTCCAAATTTGGCCTTTTTACCATTTTGGCACTCCTTTTTTGCTTTGAAAAAAGCAAACAGTACAGTTTCCATATTCTGCCATCCTTTTATCCATTTGTCCTTCTACACCTATTTTCCCAAACCAATCTACACTCATACTGTTATCATTTTGCCAAGTTATCGGACAACCAGGCCGAAAAAATCATGGATTATAAAAGGATAGCAGCATAAGGGAAATTTACACATTTTGAACCCAAAAACCCATTTGAGTTTTCGGGTTCAATATGCAGGCCTCCTCCTCCCCTACAGCCTTCCTTTCCATCTCCAAAATTGAAATAAAAAAGCACAAACGGATGCGCTCCGTAGTGTAACACCAAAGGTGAGTTGGTAACGTTAAGTGTGAATTGCGCTTACCACATGAAGTTGTACTCCAACCAAGTACAACAATGGAACAGGGCGTATCATCAAAGGGTCTCTGCAGCTTCGTCCCGCTGAAATAGAATCACGATAAAGACAAGCAATCTCCAGGTAGCAGAGCGGGATCAATGGAAGCGCTGAGACCAGATGAGAAGTTAAAAGGATTTATTTCCCATAATGCAACGCGTTTCACGGTCACCTGCTTCCTCAGGCATCACACATGCACACACTAGACAGAGGTGGGTAAGAAGTCTTATGCATAAACTATCAAATACAATAATAACTTAATTTCTTGTGCTAAAGTATCTTACGGCTACCTAATTGCCTAAACACTATGAGGGAGATTTATCAAAACCTGTGCAGAGGAAAGGTTGCCCAGTTCCCCATAGCAACCAATCAGATCCCTTCTTATATTTTTGACAAGGCCTTTGCAAAATGAAAGATGCTATGTGATTGGTTGCTATAGACATATAGGCAATTTTCCCTGTGATGCATCAGGTAAACGCCCAACTATTCACACGGCTATCACAAAACTAATAGGCCCGGTCCCTGGTTGAAACATTGTGCTGCAAGGGCTCACACATGCACACACTAGACAGAGGTGGGTACGAAGTCTTTTGCATAAACTATCAAATACAATAATAACTTAATTTCTAGTGCTAAAGTATCTTACAGCTACCTAACTGCCTAAACACTATAAGGGAGATTTATCAAAACCTGTGCAAAGGAAAGGTTGCCCAGTTCCCCATAGCAACCAATCAGATCCCTTCTTATATTTTTGACAAGGCCTTTGCAAAATGAAAGACGCTATGTGATTGGTTGCTATGGACATCTAGGAAATTTTCCCTGTGATGCATCAGGTAAACGCCCAACTATTCACACCGCTATCACAAAACTAATAGGCCCAGTCCCTCGTTGAAACATTGTGCTGCAAGGGCTCACACATGCACAAACTAGACAGAGGTGGGTAAGAAGTATTATGCATAAACTATCAAATACAATAATAACTTAATTTCTAGTGCTAAAGTATCTTACAGCTACCTAATTGCCTAAACACTATAAGGGAGATTTATCAAAACCTGTGCAAACGAAAGGTTGCCCAGTTCCCCATAGCAACCAATCAGATCCCTTCTTATATTTTTGAAAAGGCCTTTGCAAAATGAAAGACGCTATGTGATTGATTGGTTGCTATGGACATCTAGGCAATTTTTCCTGTGATGCATCAGGTAATGGCCCAACTATTCACACCGCCATCACAAAACTAATAGGCCCAGTCCCTCGATGAAACATTGTGCTGCAAGGGCTCACACATACACACACTAGACAGAGGTGGGTAAGAAGTCTTATGCATAAACTATCAAATACAATAACAATTTAATTTCTTGTGCTAAAGTATCTTACAGCTACCTAATTGCCTAAACACTATGAGGGAGATTTATCAAAACCTGTGCAGAGGAAAGTTTGCCCAGATCCCCATAGAAACCAATCAGATCCCTTCTCATATTTTTGACAAGGCCTTTGCAAAATGATAGACGCTATGTGATTGGTTGCTATGGACATCTAGGCAACTTTTCCTGTCAACAGGTTTTGATCAATCTCCCCCTATCTCTTCACTTCTAGAGTTTACCCTTAAAACAAATTATCCTCTATACCTATAGCCCCCTATTTACTTACATTGTCCTCTTGGAAAACCCACAAGTTGAGCCTCCAACATGTCCTTTCTAATCAGACCCACATTCATACTGTTCTAAAGTCGCAAAATAACCTGACGACCTGAACTTCAAAATTCTAAATGATAAAGATGGCAGCATAGGAGAAAATTACACATTTTAAACCTAAAAACCCATTTAAGTTTTTAAGTTCAAAATACAGGCCTACCTCCTCCCCTTCAGCCACCCTTTCCATCTCCAAAAATAGCCTTTTTTTTAACAATTATACGCTGCTCCCTTGCTTTGAAAAAAGCAAACAGTTCAATTTACATGTGCTGCCATTTTTTCATCCATTCGTCCTTCTACACCTATTTTCCCAATCCATCCTAAACTCTTACTTTTCTCATGTGGCCAAGTTATAGGACTACCTGGCCAATAAATTATAGATTCTAAAAGGGTAGCAGTATAAGGGAAAATTACACATTTTGAACCCAAAAAACCCATGAGTGTTTTCAGGTTCAAAATGCAGGCCTCCTCCTCCTCTTCAGCCTGCCTGCCCATCTCCAAATTTGGCCTTTTTACCATTTTGGCACTCCTTTTTTGATTTGAAAAAAGCAAACAGTACAGTTTCCATATTCTGCCATCCTTTTATCCATTTGTCCTTCTACACCTATTTTCCCAAACCAATCTACACTCATACTGTTATCATTTTGCCAAGTTATCGGACAACCAGGCCGAAAAAATCATGGATTATAAAAGGATAGCAGCATAAGGGAAATTTACACATTTTGAACCCAAAAACCCATTTGAGTTTTCGGGTTCAATATGCAGGCCTCCTCCTCCCCTACAGCCTTCCTGTCCATCTCCAAAATTGAAATAAAAAAGCACAAACGGATGCGCTCCGTAGTGTAACACCAAAGGTGAGTTGGTAACGTTAAGTGTGAATTGCGCTTACCACATGAAGTTGTACTCCAACCAAGTACAACAATGGAACAGGGCGTATCATCAAAGGGTCTCTGCAGCTTCGTCCCGCTGAAATAGAATCACGATAAAGACAAGCAATCTCCAGGTAGCAGAGCGGGATCAATCGAAGCGCTGAGACCAGATGAGAAGTTAAAAGGATTTATTTCCTATAATGCAACGCGTTTCACGGTCACCTGCTTCCTCAGGCATCACACATGCACACACTAGACAGAGGTGGGTAAGAAGTCTTATGCATAAACTATCAAATACAATAATAACTTAATTTCTTGTGCTAAAGTATCTTACAGCTACCTAATTGCCTAAACACTATAAGGGAGATTTATCAAAACCTGTTCAAAGGAAAGGTTGCCCAGTTCCCCATAGCAACCAATCAGATCCCTTCTTATATTTTTGACAAGGCCTTTGCAAAATGAAAGACGCTATGTGATTGATTGCTATGGATATCAAGGCAATTTTTCCTATGATGCATCAGGTAAACGCCCAACTATTCAC
This sequence comes from Hyla sarda, assembly GCF_029499605.1. NCBI lineage: Eukaryota > Metazoa > Chordata > Amphibia > Anura > Hylidae > Hyla > Hyla sarda. Next base: position 226,494 of record NW_026610440.1, on the reverse strand, counting down.
ACCGCTATCACAAAACTAATAGGTCCAGTCCCTCGTTGAAACATTGTGCTGCAAGGGCTCACACATGCACACACTAGACAGATATGGGTAAGACGTCTTATGCATAAACTGTCAAATACAATAATAACTTAATTTCTAGTGCTAAAGTATCTTACAGCTACCTAATTGCCTAAACACTATAAGGGAGATTTATCAAAACCTGTTCAAAGGAAAGGTTGCCCAGTTCCCCATAGCAACCAATCAGATCCCTTCTTATATTTTTGACAAGGCCTTTGCAAAATGAAAGACGCTATGTGATTGGTTGCTATGGACATCTAGGCAATTTTTCCTGTGATGCATCAGGCAAACGCCCAACTATTCACACCGCTATCACAAAACTAATAGGCCCAGTCCCTGGTTGAAACATTGTGCTGCAAGGGCTCACACATGCGCACACTAGACAGAGGTGGGTATGAAGTCTTATGCATAAACTATCAAATACAATAATAACTTAATTTCTAGTGCTAAAGTATTTTACAGCTACCTAATTGCCTAAACACTATAAGGGAGATTTATCAAACCTGTGCAAAGGAAAGGTTGCCCAGTTCCCCATAGCAACCAATCAGATCCCTTCTTATATTTTTGAAAAGGCCTTTGCAAAATGAAAGACGCTATGTGATTGATTGGTTGCTATGGACATCTAGGCAAATTTTCCTGTGATGCATCAGGTAATGGCCCAACTATTCACACCGCTATCACAAAACTAATAGGCCGAGTCCCTTGTTGAAACATTGTGCTGCAAGGGCTCACACATGCACACACTAGACAGAGGTGGGTATGAAGTCTTATGCATAAACTATCAAATACAATAATAACTTAGTTTCTTGTGCTAAAGTATCTTACAGCTACCTAATTGCCTAAACACTATGAGGGAGATTTATCAAAACCTGTGCAGAGGAAAAGTTGCCCAGTTCCCCATAGCAACCAATCAGATCCCTTCTTATTTTTTTGAAAAGGCCTTTGCAAAATCAAAGACGCTATGTGATTGGTTGCTATAGACATCTAGGCAACTTTTCCTGTGATGCATCAGGTAAAAGCCCAACTATTCACACCGCTATAACAAAACTAATAGGCCCAGTCCCTCGATGAAACATTGTGCTGCAAGGGCTCACACATGCACACACTAGACAGAGGTGGGTAAGAAGTCTTATGCATAAACTATCAAATACAATAATAATTTAATTTCTTGTGCTAAAGTATCTTACAGCTACCTAATTGCCTAAACACTATGAGGGAGATTTATCAAAACCTGTGCAGAGGAAAGGTTGCCCAGATCCCCATAGCAACCAATCAGATCCCTTCTCATATTTTTGACTAGGCCTTTGCAAAATGATAGACGCTATGTGATTGGTTGCTATGGACATCTAGGACACTTTTCCTGTCAACAGGATTTGATCAATCTCCCCCTATCTCTTCACTTCTAGAGTTTACCCTTAAAACAAATTATCCTCTATACCTATAGCCCCCTATTTACTTACATTGTCCTCTTGGAAAACCCACAAGTTGAGCCTCCAACATGTCCTTTCTAATCAGACCCACATTCATACTGTTCTAAAGTCGCAAAATAACCTGACGACCTGAACTTCAAAATTCTAAATGATAAAGATGGCAGCATAGGAGAAAATTACACATTTTGAACCTAAAAACCCATTTGAGTTTTTAAGTTCAAAATACAGGCCTACCTCCTCCCCTTCAGCCTGCCTTTCCATCTCCAAAAATAGCCTTTTTTAACAATTATACGCTGCTCCCTTGCTTTGAAAAAAGCAAACAGTTCAATTTACATGTGCTGCCATTTTTTCATCCATTCGTCCTTCTACACCTATTTTCCCAATCCATCCTAAACTCATACTGTTCTCATGTGGCCAAAATATAGGACTACCTGGCCAATAAATTATAGATTCTAAAAGGGTAGCAGTATAAGGGAAAATTACACATTTTGAACCCAAAAAACCCATGAGTGTTTTCAGGTTCAAAATGCAGGCCTCCTCCTCCTCTTCAGCCTGCCTGCCCATCTCCAAATTTGGCCTTTTTACCATTTTGGCACTCCTTCTTTGCTTTGAAAAAAGCAAACAGTACAGTTTCCATATTCTGCCATCCTTTTATCCATTTGTCCTTCTACACCTATTTTCCCAAACCAATCTACACTCATACTGTTCTCATTTTGCCAAGTTATCGGACAACCAGGCCCAAAAATCATGGATTATGAAAGGATAGCAGCATAAAGGAAATTTACACATTTTGAACCCAAAAACCCATTTGAGTTTTCGGGTTCAAAATGCAGGCCTCCTCCTCCCCCACAGCCTTCCTGTCCATCTCCAAAATTGAAATAAAAAAGCACAAACGGATGCGCTCCGTAGTGTAACACCAAAGGTGAGTAGGTAACGCTTAGTGTGAATTGCGCTTACCACATGAAGTTATACTCCAACCATGTCCAACAATGGAACAGGGCGTATCATCAATGGGTCTCTGCAGCTTCGTCCCACTGAAATAGAATCACGATAAAAACAAGCAATCTCCAGGTAGCAGAGCGGGATCAATGGAAGCGCTGAGGCCAGATGAGAAGTTAAAAGGATTTATTTCCCATAATGCAACGCGTTTCATGGTCACCCGCTTCCTCAGGCATCACACATGCACACACTAGACAGAGGTGGGTAAGAAGTCTTATGCATAAACTATCAAATACAATAATAACTTAATTTCTTGTGCTAAAGTATCTTACAGCTACCTAATTACCTTAACTCTATGAGGGAGATATATAAAAACCTGTGCAAAGGAAAGGTTGCCCAGTTCCCCATAGCAACCAATCAGATCCCTTCTTATATTTTTGACAAGGCCTTTGCAAAATGAAAGACGCTATGTGATTGATTGCTATGGACATCAAGGCAATTTTTCCTCTGATGCATCAGGTAAACGCCCTACTATTCACACCGCTATCACAAAACTAATAGGTCCAGTCCCTCGTTGAAACATTGTGCTGCAAGGGCTCACACATGCACACACTAGAAGATGTGGGTAAGAAATCTTATGCATAAACTGTCAAATACAATGATAACTTAATTTCTAGTGCTAAAGTATCTTACAGCTACCTAATTGCCTAAACACTATAAGGGAGATTTATCAAAACCTGTTCAAAGGAAAGGTTGCCCAGTTCCCCATAGCAACCAATCAGATCCCTTCTTATATTTTTGACAAGGCCTTTGCAAAATGAAAGACGCTATGTGATTGATTGCTATGGACATCAAGGCAATTTTTCCTATGATGCATCAGGTAAACGCCCAACTATTCACACCGCTATCACAAAACTAATAGGTCCAGTCCCTCGTTGAAACATTGTGCTGCAAGGGCTCACACATGCACACACTAGACAGATGTGGGTAAGACGTCTTATGCATAAACTGTCAAATACAATAATAACTTAATTTCTAGTGTTAAAGTATCTTACAGCTCCCTAATCGCCTAAGCATTATGAGAGAGATTTACCAAAACCTGTGCAGAGGAAAGGTTGCCCAGTTCCCCATAGCAACCAATCAGATCCCTTCTTATATTTTTGAAAAGGCTTTTTCAATATGAAAGACGCTATGTAATTGGTTGCTATGGACATCTAGGCAACTTTTACTGTGATGCATCAGGTAAAAGCCCAACTATTCAAACCGCTATAACCAAACTTATAGGCCCAGTCCCTCGTTGAAACATTGTGCTGCAAGGGCTCACACATGCACACACTAGACAGAGGTGGGTAAGAAGTCTTATGCATAAACTATCAAATACAATAATAATTTAATTTCTTGTGCTAAAGTATCTTACAGCTACCTAATTGCCTAAAGACTGTGAGGGAGATTTATCAAAACCTGTGCAGAGGAAAGGTTGCCCAGTTCCCCATAGCAACCAATCAGATCCCTTCTCATATTTTTGACAAGGCCTTTGCAAAATGAAAGACGCTCTGTGATTGGTTGCTATGGACATCTAGGCAACTTTTCCTGTCAACAGGTTTAGATCAATCTCCCCCTATCTCTTCACTTCTAGAGTTTACCCTTACAACAAATTACCCTCTATACCTATAGCCCCCTATTTACTTACATTGTCCTCTTGGAAAACCCACAAGTTGAGCCTCCAACATGTCCTTTCTAATCAGGCCCACATTCATACTGTTCTAAAGTCGCAAAATAACCTGACGACCTGAACTTCAAAATTCTAAATGATAAAGATGGCAGCATAGGAGAAAATTATACATTTTGAACCTAAAAACCCATTTGAGTTTTTAAGTTCAAAATACAGGCCTACCTCCTCCCCTTCAGCCTGCCTGTCCATCTCCAAAAATAGCCTTTTTTAACAATTATACGCTGCTCCCTTGCTTTGAAAAAAGCAAAAAGTTCAATTTCCATGTGCTGCCATCCTTTCATCCATTCGTCCTTCTACACCTATTTTCCCAATCCATCCTAAACTCATACTGTTCTCATGTGGCCAAGTTATAGGACTACCTGGCCAAAATATTATGGATTCTAAAAGGGTAGCAGCATAAGGGAAATTTACACATTTTGAACCCAAAAACCCATTTGAGTTTTCGGGTTCAAAATGCAGGCCTCCTCCTCCCCTACAGCCTTTCTTTCCATCTCCAAAATTGAAATAAAAAAGCACAAACGGGTGCGCTCCGTAGTGTAACACCAAAGGTGAGTAGGTAACGCTTAGTGTGAATTGCGCTTAAACATGAAGTTGTACTCCAACCAAGTCCAACAATGGAACAGGGCGTATCATCAATGGGTCTCTGCAGCTTCGTCCCACTGAAATAGAATCACAATAAAAACAAGCAATCTCCAGGTAGCAGAGCGGGATCAATGGAAGCGCTGAGGCCAGATGAGAAGTTAAAAGGATTTATTTCCCATAATGCAACGCGTTTCAAGGTCACCCGCTTCCTCAGGCATCACACATGCACACACTAGACAGAGGTGGGTAAGAAGTCTTATGCATAAACTATCAAATACAATAGTAACTTAATTTCTTGTGCTAAAGTATCTTACAGCTCCCTAATTACCTTAACTCTATGAGGGAGATTTATCAAAACCTGTGCAGAGAAAAGGTTGCCCAGTTCCCCATAGCAACCAATCAGATCCCTTCTTATATTTTTGAAAAGGCCTTTGCAAAATGAAAGACGCTATGTGATTGAATGGTTGCTATGGACATCTAGGCAACTTTTCCTGTGATGCATCAGGTAAAAGCCCAACTATTCACACCGCTATAACCAAACTTATAGGCCCAGTCCCTCGTTGAAACATTGTGCTGCAAGGGCTCACACATGCACACACTAGACAGAGGTGGGTAAGAAGTCTTATGCATAAACTATCAAATACAATAATTTAATTTCTTGTGCTAAAGTATCTTACAGCTACCTAATTGCCTAAACACTATGATGGAGATTTATCAAAACCTTTGCAGAGGAAAGGTTGCCCAGTTCCCCATAGCAACCAATCAGATCCCTTCTTATATTTTTGACAAGGCCTTTGCAAAATGATAGACGCTATGTGATTGGTTGCTATGGACATCTAGGCAACTTTTCCTGTCAACAGGTTTTGATCAATCTCCCCCTATCTCTTCACTTCTAGAGTTTACCCTTAAAACAAATTATCCTCTATACCTATAGCCCCCTATTTACTTACATTTTCCTCTTGGAAAACCCACAAGTTGAGCCTCCAACATGTCCTTTCTAATCAGGCCCACATTCATACTGTTCTAAAGTCGCAAAATAACCTGACGACCTGAACTTCAAAATTCTAAATGATAAAGATGGCAGCATAGGAGAAAATTACACATTTTGAACCTAAAAACCCATTTGAGTTTTTAAGTTCAAAATACAGGCCTACCTCCTCCCCTTCAGCCTGCCTGTCCATCTCCAAAAATAGCCTTTTTAACAATGAAACGCTGCTCCCTTGCTTTGAAAAAAGCAAACAGTTCAATTTCCATGTGCTGCCATTCTTTCATCCATTCGTCCTTCTACACCTATTTTCCCAATTCATCCTAAACTCATACTGTTCTCATGTGGCCACGTTATAGGACTACCTGGCCAAGAAATTATGGATTCTAAAAGGGTAGCAGTATAAGGGAAAATTACACATTTTGAACCCAAAAAACCCATGAGCGTTTTCAGGTTCAAAATGCAGGCCTCCTCCTCCCCTTCAGCCTGCCTGTCCATCTCCAAATTTGGCCTTTTTACCATTTTGGCACTCCTTCTTTGCTTTGAAAAAAGCAAACAGTACAGTTTCCATATTCTGCCATCCTTTTATCCATTTGTCCTTCTACACCTATTTTCCCAAACCAATCTACACTTATACTGTTCTCATTTTGCCAAGTTATCGGACAACCAGGCCCAAAAATCATGGATTATAAAAGGATAGCAGCATAAAGGAAATTTACACATTTTGAACCCAAAAACCCATTTGAGTTTTCGGGTTCAATATGCAGGCCTCCTCCTCCCCTACAGCCTTCCTGTCCATCTCCAAAATTGAAATAAAAAAGCACAAACGGATGCGCTCCGTAGTGTAACACCAAAGGTGAGTTGGTAACCCTAAGTGTGAATTGCGCTTACCACATGAAGTTGTACTCCAACCAAGTACAACAATGGAACAGGGCATATCATCAAAGGGTCTCTGCAGCTTCGTCCCGCTAAAATAGAATCACGATAAAAACAAGCAATCTCCAGGTAGCAGAGCGGGATCAATGGAAGCGCTGAGACCAGATAAGAAGTTAGAAGGATTTATTTCTCATAATGCAACGCGTTTCATGGTCACCCGCTTCCTCAGGCATCACACATGCACACACTAGACAGAGGTGGGTAAGAAGTCTTATGCATAAACTATCAAATACAATAATAACTTAATTTCTTGTGCTAAAGTATCATACAACTACCTAATTACCTTAACACTATGAGGGAGATTTATCAAAACCTGTGCAGAGGAAAGGTTGCCCAGTTCCCCATAGCAACCAATCAGATTCCTTCTTATATTTTTGAAAAGGCCTTTGCAAAATGAAAGACGCTATGTGATTGGTTGCTATGGACATCAAGGCAATTTTTCCTGTAATGCATCAGGTAAATGCCCAACAATTCACACCGCTATCACAAAACTAATAGGCCCAGTCCCTGGTTTAAACATTGTGCAGCAAGGGCTCACACATGCACACACTAGACAGAGGTGGGTACGAAGTCTTTTGCATAAACTATCAAATAAAATAATAACTTAATTTCTAGTGCTAAAGTATCTTATAGGTACCTAACTGCCTAAACACTATAAGGGAGATTTATCAAAACCTGTGCAAAGGAAAGGTTGCCCAGTTCCCCATAGCAACCAATCAGATCCCTTCTTAAATTATTGACAAGGCCTTTGCAAAAAGAAAGATGTTATGTGATTGGTTGCTATGGACATCTAGGCAATTTTTCCTGTGATGCATCAAGTAAACGCCCTACTATTCACACCGCTATCACAAAACTAATAGGCCCAGTCCCTCGTTGAAACATTGTGCTGCAAGGGCTCACATATGCACACAATAGACAGAGGTGGATAAGAAGTCTTATGCATAAACTATCAAATACAATAATAACTTAATTTCTAGTGCTAAAGTATTTTACAGCTACCTAATTGCCTAAACACTATAAGGGAGATTTATCAAAACCTGTGCAAAGGAAAGGTTGCCCAGTTCCCCATAGCAACCAATCAGATCCCTTTTTATATTTTTGACAAGGCCTTTGCAAAATGAAAGACGCTATGTGATTGGTTGCTATGGACATCTAGGCAATTTTCCCTGTGATGCATCAGGTAAACGCCCAACTATTCACACCGCTATCACAAAACTAATAGGCCCAGTCCCTCGTTGAAACATTGTGCTGCAAGGGCTCACACATGCACAAACTAGACAGAGGTGGGTAAGAAGTATTATGCATAAACTATCAAATACAATAATAACTTAATTTCTAGTGCTAAAGTATCTTACAGCTACCTAATTGCCTAAACACTATAAGGGAGATTTATTAAAACCTGTGCAAAGGAAAGGTTGCCCAGTTCCCCATAGCAACCAATCAGATCCCTTCTTATATTTTTGAAAAGGCCTTTGCAAAATGAAAGACGCTATGTGATTGATTGGTTGCTATGGACATCTAGGCAATTTTTCCTGTGATGCATCAGATAATGGCCCAACTATTCACACCGCTATCACAAAACTAATAGGCCGAGTCCCTTGTTGAAACATTGTGCTGCAAGGGCTCACACATGCACACACTAGACAGAGGTGGGTATGAAGTCTTATGCATAAACTATCAAATACAATAATAACTTAGTTTCTTGTGCTAAAGTATCTTACAGCTACCTAATTGCCTAAACACTATGAGGGAGATTTATCAAAACCTGTGCAGAGGAAAGGTTGCCCAGTTCCCCATAGCAACCAATCAGATCCCTTCTTATATTTTTGAAAAGGCCTTTGCAAAATCAAAGACGCTTTGTGATTGGTTGCTATAGACATCTAGGCAACTTTTCCTGTGATGCATCAGGTAAAAGCCCAACTATTCACACCTCTATCACAAAACTAATAGGCCCAGTCCCTCGTTGAAACATTGTGCTGCAAGGGCTCACACATGCACACAATAGACAGAGGTGGATAAGAAGTCTTATGCATAAACTATCAAATACAATAGTAACTTAATTTCTTGTGCTAAAGTATCTTACAGCTCCCTAATTACCTTAACTCTATGAGGGAGATTTATCAAAACCTGTGCAGAGAAAAGGTTGCCCAGTTCCCCATAGCAACCAATCAGATCCCTTCTTATATTTTTGAAAAGGCCTTTGCAAAATGAAAGACGCTATGTGATTGAATGGATGCTATGGACATCTAGGCAACTTTTCCTGTGATGCATCAGGTAAAAGCCCAACTATTCACACCGCTATAACCAAACTTATAGGCCCAGTCCCTCGTTGAAACATTGTGCTGCAAGGGCTCACACATGCACACACTAGACAGAGGTGGGTAAGAAGTCTTATGCATAAACTATCAAATACAATAATTAAATTTCTTGTGCTAAAGTATCTTACAGCTACCTAGTTGCCTAAACACTATGATGGAGATTTATCAAAACCTTTGCAGAGGAAAGGTTGCCCAGTTCCCCATAGCAACCAATCAGATCCCTTCTCATATTTTTGACAAGGCCTTTGCAAAATGATAGACGCTATGTGATTGGTTGCTATGGACATCTAGGCAACTTTTCCTGTCAACATTTTTTGATCAATCTCCCCCTATCTCTTCACTTCTAGAGTTTACCGTTAAAACAAATTATCCTCTATACCTATAGCCCCCTATTTACTTACATTGTCCTCTTGAAAAACCCACAAGTTGAGCCTCCAACATGTCCTTTCTAATCAGACCCACATTCATACTGTTCTAAAGTCGCAAAATAACCTGACGACCTGAACTTCAAAATTCTAAATGATAAAGATGGCAGCATAGGAGAAAATTATACATTTTGAACCTAAAAACCCATTTGAGTTTTTAAGTTCAAAATACAGGCCTACCTCCTCCCCTTCAGCCTGCCTGTCCATCTCCAAAAATAGCCTTTTTTAACAATTATACGCTGCTCCCTTGCTTTGAAAAAAGCAAACAGTTCAATTTCCATGTGCTGCCATCCTTTCATCCATTCGTCCTTCTACACCTATTTTCCCAATCCATCCTAAACTCATACTGTTCTCATGTGGCCAAGTTATAGGACTACCTGGCCAAAAAATTATGGATTCTAAAAGGGTAGCAGCATAAGGGAAATTTACACATTTTGAACCCAAAAACCCATTTGAGTTTTCGGGTTCAAAATGCAGGCCTCCTCCTCCCCTACAGCCTTCCTTTCCATCTCCAAAATTGAAATAAAAAAGCACAAACGGATGCGCTCCGTAGTGTAACACCAAAGGTGAGTTGGTAACGCTAAGTGTGAATTGCGCTTACCACATGAAGTTGTACTCCAACCAAGTCCAACAATGGAACAGGTCGTATAATCAATGGGTCTTTGCAGCTTCGTCCCACTGAAATAGAATCACGATAAAAACAAGCAATCCCCAGGTAGCAGAGCGGGATCAATGGAAGCGCTGAGGCCAGATGAGAATTTAAAAGGATTTATTTCCCATAATGCAACGCGTTTCACGTTCACCCGCTTCCTCAGGCATCACACATGCACACACTAGACAGAGGTGGGTAAGAAGTTTTATGCATAAACTATCAAATACAATAATAACTTAATTTCTAGTGCTAAAGTATCTTACAGCTACCTAATTGCCTAAACACTATAAGGGAGATTTATCAAAACCTGTTCAAAAGAAAGGTTGCCCAGTTCCCCATAGCAACCAATCAGATCTCTTCTTATATTTTTGACAAGGCCTTTGCAAAATGAAAGACGCTATGTGATTGGTTGCTATGGACATCTAGGCAATTTTTCCTGTGATGCATCAGGTAAACGCCCAACTATTCACACCGCTATCACAAAACTAATAGGCCCAGTCCCTCGTTGAAACATTGTGCTGCAAGGGCTCACACATGCACACACTAGACAGAGGTGGGTAAGAAGTCTTATGCATAAACTATGAAATACAATAATAATTTAATTTATTGTGCTAAAGTATCTTACAGCTACCTAATTGCCTAAACACTATGATGGAGATTTATCAAAACCTTTGCAGAGGAAAGGTTGCCCAGTTCCCCATAGCAACCAATCAGATCCCTTCTTATATTTTTGACAAGGCCTTTGCAAAATGTTAGACGCTATGTGATTGGTTGCTATGGACATCTAGGCAACTTTTCCTGTCAACAGGTTTTGATCAATCTCCCCCTATCTCTTCACTTCTAGAGTTTACCCTTAAAACAAATTATCCTCTATACCTATAGCCCCCTATTTACTTACATTTTCCTCTTGGAAAACCCACAAGTTGAGCCTCCAACATGTCCTTTCTAATAAGGCCCACATTCATACTGTTCTAAAGTCGCAAAATAACCTGACGACCTGAACTTCAAAATTCTAAATGATAAAGATGGCAGCATAGGAGAAAATTACACATTTTGAACCTAAAAACCCATTTGAGTTTTTAAGTTCAAAATACAGGCCTACCTCCTCCCCTTCAGCCTGCCTGTCCATCTCCAAAAATAGCCTTTTTTAACAATGAAACGCTGCTCCCTTGCTTTGAAAAAAGCAAACAGTTCAATTTCCATGTGCTGCCATTCTTTCATCCATTCGTCCTTCTACACCTATTTTCCCAATTCATCCTAAACTCATACTGTTCTCATGTGGCCAAGTTATAGGACTACCTGGCCAAGAAATTATGGATTCTAAAAAGGGTAGCAGTATAAGGGAAAATTACACATTTTGAACCCAAAAAACCCATGAGCGTTTTCAGGTTCAAAATGCAGGCCTCCTCCTCCCCTTCAGCCTGCCTGTCCATCTCCAAATTTGGCCTTTTTTTTATCATTTTGGAACTCCTTCTTTGCTTTGTAAAAAGCAAACAGTACAGTTTCCATATTCTGCCATCCTTTTATCCATTTGTCCTTCTACACCTATTTTCCCAAACCAATCTACACTCATACTGTTATTATTTTGCCAAGTTATCGGACAACCAGGCCCAAAAATCATGGATTATAAAAGGATAGCAGCATAAAGGAAATTTACACATTTTGAACCCAAAAACCCATTTGAGTTTTCGGGTTCAATATGCAGGCCTCCTCCTCCCCTACAGCCTTCCTGTCCATCTCCAAAATTGAAATAAAAAAGCACAAACGGATGCGCTCCGTAGTGTAACACCAAAGGTGAGTTGGTAACACTAAGTGTGAATTGCGCTTACCACATGAAGTTGTACTCCAACCAAGTACAACAATGGAACAGGGCATATCATCAAAGGGTCTCTGCAGCTTCGTCCCGCTGAAATAAAATCACAATAAAAACAAGCAATCTCCAGGTAGCAGAGCGGGATCAATGGAAGCGCTGAGACCAGATGAGAAGTTAAAAGGATTTATTTCTCATAATGCAACGCGTTTCACGGTCACCCGCTTCCTCAGGCATCACATATGCACACACTAGACAGAGGTGGGTAAGAAGTCTTATGCATAAACTATCAAATACAATAATAACTTAATTTCTTGTGCTAAAGTATCTTACAACTACCTAATTACCTTAACACTATGAGGGAGATTTATCAAAACCTGTGCAGAGGAAAGGTTGCCCAGTTCCCCATAGCAACCAATCAGATTCCTTCTTATATTTTTGAAAAGGCCTTTGCAAAATGAAAGACGCTATGTGATTGGTTGCTATGGACATCAAGGCAATTTTTCCTGTAATGCATCAGGTAAATGCCCAACAATTCACACCGCTATCACAAAACTAATAGGCCCAGTCCCTGGTTGAAACATTGTGCTGCAAGGGCTCACACATGCGCACACTAGACAGAGGTGGGTATGAAGTCTTATGCATAAACTATCAAATACAATAATAACTTAATTTCTTGTGCTAAAGTATCTTACAGCTCCCTAATTGCCTAAACACTATAAGGGAGATTTATCAAAACCTGTTCAAAAGAAAGGTTGCCCAGTTCCCCATAGCAACCAATCAGATCCCTTCTTATATTTTTGACAAGGCCTTTGCAAAATGAAAGACGCTATGTGATTGGTTGCTATGGACATCTAGGCAATTTTTCCTGTGATGCATCAGGTAAACGCCCAACTATTCACACTGCTATCACAAAACTAATAGGCCCAGTCCCTCGTTGAAACATTGTGCTGCAAGGGCTCACACATGCACACACTAGACAGAGGTGGGTAAGAAGTCTTATGCATAAACTATCAAATACAATAATAATTTAATTTATTGTGCTAAAGTATCTTACAGCTACCTAATTGCCTAAACACTATGATGGAGATTTATCAAAACCTTTGCAGAGGAAAGGTTGCCCAGTTCCCCATAGCAACCAATCAGATCCCTTCTTATATTTTTGACAAGGCCTTTGCAAAATGATAGACGCTATGTGATTGGTTGCTATGGACATCTAGGCAACTTTTCCTGTCAACAAGTTTTGATCAATCTCCCCCTATCTCTTCACTTCTAGAGTTTACCCTTAAAACAAATTATCCTCTATACCTATTGCCCCCTATTTACTTACATTTTCCTCTTGGAAAACCCACAAGTTGAGCCTCCAACATGTCCTTTCTAATCAGGCCCACATTCATACTGTTCTAAAGTCGCAAAATAACCTGACGACCTGAACTTCAAAATTCTAAATGATAAAGATGGCAGCATAGGAGAAAATTACACATTTTGAACCTAAAAACCCATTTGAGTTTTTAAGTTCAAAATACAGGCCTACCTCCTCCCCTTCAGCCTGCCTGTCCATCTCCAAAAATAGCCTTTTTTAACAATGAAACGCTGCTCCCTTGCTTTGAAAAAAGCAAACAGTTCAATTTCCATGTGCTGCCATTCTTTCATCCATTCGTCCTTCTACACCTATTTTCCCAATTCATCCTAAACTCATACTGTTCTCATGTGGCCAAGTTATAGGACTACCTGGCCAAGAAATTATGGATTCTAAAAAGGGTAGCAGTATAAGGGAAAATTACACATTTTGAACCCAAAAAACCCATGAGCGTTTTCAGGTTCAAAATGCAGGCCTCCTCCTCCCCTTCAGCCTGCCTGTCCATCTCCAAATTTGGCCTTTTTACCATTTTGGCACTCCTTCTTTGCTTTGAAAAAAGCAAACAGTACAGTTTCCATATTCTACCATCCTTTTATCCATTTGTCCTTCTACACCTATTTTCCCAAACCAATCTACACTCATACTGTTATTATTTTGCCAAGTTATCGGACAACCAGGCCCAAAAATCATTGATTATAAAAGGATAGCAGCATAAAGGAAATTTACACATTTTGAACCCAAAAACCCATTTGAGTTTTCGGGTTCAATATGCAGGCCTCCTCCTCCCCTACAGCCTTCCTGTCCATCTCCAAAATTGAAATAAAAAAGCACAAACGGATGCGCTCCGTAGTGTAACACCAAAGGTGAGTTGGTAACCCTAAGTGTGAATTGCGCTTACCACATGAAGTTGTACTCCAACCAAGTACAACAATGGAACAGGGCATATCATCAAAGGGTCTCTGCAGCTTCGTCCTGCTGAAATAGAATCACGATAAAAACAAGCAATCTCCAGGTAGCAGAGCGGGATCAATGGAAGCGCTGAGACCAGATGAGAAGTAAAAAGGATTTATTTCTCATAATGCAACGCGTTTCACGGTCACCCGCTTCCTTAGGCATCACACATGCACACACTAGACAGAGGTGGGTAAGAAGTCTTATGCATAAACTATCAAATACAATAATAACTTAATTTCTTGTGCTAAAGTATCTTACAACTACCTAATTACCTTAACACTATGAGGGAGATTTATCAAAACCTGTGCAGAGGAAAGGTTGCCCAGTTCCCCATAGCAACCAATCAGATTCCTTCTTATATTTTTGAAAAGGCCTTTGCAAAATGAAAGACGCTATGTGATTGGTTGCTATGGACATCAAGGCAATTTTTCCTGTAATGCATCAGGTAAATGCCCAACAATTCACACCGCTATCACAAAACTAATAGGCCCAGTCCCTGGTTGAAACATTGTGCTGCAAGGGCTCACACATGCGCACACTAGACAGAGGTGGGTATGAAGTCTTATGCATAAACTATCAAATACAATAATAACTTAATTTCTTGTGCTAAAGAATCTTACAGCTCCCTAATCGCCTAAACACTATGAGAGAGATTTACCAAAACCTGTGCAGAGGAAAGGTTGCCCAGTTCCCCATAGCAGCCAATCAGATCCCTTCTTATATTTTTGAAAAGGCTTTTACAAAATGAAAGACGCTATGTGATTGGTTGCTATGGACATCTAGGCAACTTTTCCTGTGATGCATCAGGTAAAAGCCCAACTATTCACACCGCTATAACCAAACTTATAGGCCCAGTCCCTCGTTGAAACATTGTGTTGCAAGGGCTCACACATGCACACACTAGACAGAGGTGGGTAAGAAGTCTTATGCATAAACTATTAAATACAATAATTTAATTTCTTGTGCTAAAGTATCTTACAGCTACCTAATTGCCTAAACACTATGAGGGAGATTTATCAAAACCTGTGCAGAGGAAAGGTTGCCCAGTTCCCCATAGCAACCAATCAGATCCCTTCTCATATTTTTGACTAGGTCTTTGCAAAATGATAGACGCTATGTGATTGGTTGCTATGGACATCTAGGCAACTTTTCCTGTCAACAGGTTTTGATCAATCTCCCCCTATCTCTTCACTTCTAGAGTTTACCCTTAAAACAAATTATCCTCTATACCTATAGCCCCCTATTTACTTACATTGTCCTCTTGGAAAACCCACAAGTTGAGCCTCCAACATGTCCTTTCTAATTAGACCCACATTCATACTGTTCTAAAGTCGCAAAATAACCTGACGACCTGAACTTCAAAATTCTAAATGATAAAGATGGCAGCATAGGAGAAAATTATACATTTTGAACCTAAAAACCCATTTGAGTTTTTAAGTTCAAAATACAGGCCTACCTCCTCCCCTTCAGCCTGCCTGTCCATCTCCAAAAATAGCCTTTTTTAACAATTATACGCTGCTCCCTTGCTTTGAAAAAAGCAAATAGTTAAATTTCCATGTGCTGCCATCCTTTCATCCATTCGTCCTTCTACACCTATTTTCCCAATCCATCCTAAACTCATACTGTTCTCATGTGGCCAAGTTATAGGACTACCTGGCCAAAAAATTATGGATTCTAAAAGGGTAGCAGCATAAGGGAAATTTACACATTTTGAACCCAAAAACCCATTTGAGTTTTCGGGTTCAAAATGCAGGCCTCCTCCTCCCCTATAGCCCTCCTGTCCATCTCCAAAATTGAAATAAAAAAGCAGAAACGGATGCGCTCCGTAGTGTAACACCAAAGGTGAGTTGGTAACCCTAAGTGTGAATTGCGCTTAAACATGAAGTTGTACTCCAACCAAGTCCAACAATGGAACAGGGCGTATCATCAATGGGTCTCTGCAGCTTCGTCCCACTGAAATAGAATCACAATAAAAACAAGCAATCTCCAGGTAGCAGAGCGGAATCAATGGAAGCGCTGAGGCCAGATGAGAAGTTATAAGGATTTATTTCCCATAATGCAACGCGTTTCAAGGTCACCCGCTTCCTCAGGCATCACACATGCACACACTAGACAGAGGTAGGTAAGAAGTCTTATGCATAAACTATTAAATACAATAGTAACTTAATTTCTTGTGCTAAAGTATCTTACAGCTACCTAATTACCTTAACTCTATGAGGGAGATTTATCAAAACCTGTGCAGAGAAAAGGTTGCCCAGTTCCCCATAGCAACCAATCAGATCCCTTCTTATATTTTTGAAAAGGCCTTTGCAAAATGAAAGACGCTATGTGATTGAATGGTTGCTATGGACATTTAGGCAATTTTTCCTGTGATGCATCAGGTAATGGCCCAACTATTCACACCTCTATCACAAAACTAATAGGCCCAGTCCCTCGTTGAAACATTGTGCTGCATGGGATCACACATGCACACACTAGACAGAGGTGGGTATGAAGTCTTATGCATAAACTATCAAATACAATAATAACTTAATTTCTTGTGCTAAAGTATCTTACAGCTCCCTAATCGCCTAAACACTTTGAGAGAGATTTACCAAAACCTGTGCAGAGGAAAGGTTGCCCAGTTCCCCATAGCAACCAATCGGATCCCTTCTTATATTTTTGAAAAGGCTTTTTCAAAATGAAAGACGCTATGTGATTGGATGCTATGGACATCTAGGCAACTTTTCCTGTGATGCATCAGGTAAAAGCCCAACTATTCACACCACTATAACCAAACTTATAGGCCCAGTCCCTCGTTGAAACATTGTGCTGCAAGGGCTCACACATGCACACACTAGACAGAGGTGGGTAAGAAGTCTTATGCATAAACTATCAAATACAATAATTTAATTTCTTGTGCTAAAGTATCTTACAGCTACCTAATTGCCTAAACACTATGATGGAGATTTATCGAAACCTTTGCAGAGGAAAGGTTGCCCAGTTCCCCATAGCAACCAATCAGATCCCTTCTCATATTTTTGACAAGGCCTTTGCAAAATGATAGACGCTATGTGATTGGTTGCTATGGACATCTAGGCAACTTTTCCTGTCAACATTTTTTGATCAATCTCCCCCTATCTCTTCACTTCTAGAGTTTACCGTTAAAACAAATTATCCTCTATACCTATAGCCCCCTATTTACTTACATTGTCCTCTTGAAAAATCCACAAGTTAAGCCTCCAACATGTCCTTTCTAATCAGACCCACATTCATACTGTTCTAAAGTCGCAAAATAACCTGACGACCTGAACTTCAAAATTCTAAATGATAAAGATGGCAGCATAGGAGAAAATTACACATTTTGAACCTAAAAACCCATTTGGGTTTTTAAGTTCAAAATACAGGCCTACCTCCTCCCCTTCAGCCTGCCTGTCCATCTCCAAAAATAGCCTTTTTTAACAATTATACTCTGCTCCCTTGCTTTGAAAAAAGCAAACACTAAATGATAATGATGGCAGCATAGGAGAAAATAACACATTTTGAACCTAAAAACCCATTTGAGTTTTCGGGTTCAATATGCAGGCCTCCTCCTCCCCTACAGCCTTCCTGTCCATCTCCATAATTGAAATAAAAAAGCACAAACGGATGCGCTCCGTAGTGTAACACCAAAGGTGAGTTGGTAACGCTAAGTGTGAATTGCGCTTAACACATGAAGTTGTACTCCAACCAGGTACAACAATGGAACAGGGCATATGATCAAAGGGTCTCTGTAGCTTCGTCCCGCTGAAATAGAATCACGATAAAAACAAGCAATCTCCAGGTAGCAGAGCGGGATCAATGGAATCGCTGAGACCAGATGAGAAGTTAAAAGGATTTATTTCTCATAATGCAACGCGTTTCACGGTCACCCGCTTCCTCAGGCATCACACATGCACACACTAGACAGAGGTAGGTAAAAAGTATTATGCATAAACTATCAAATACAATAATAACTTAATTTCTTGTGCTAAAGTATCTTACAGCTACCTAATTACCTTAACACTATGAGGGAGATTTATCAAAACCTGTGCAGAGGAAAGGTTGCCCAGTTTCCCAAAGCAACCAATCAGATCCCTTCTTATATTTTTGAAAAGGCCTTTGCAAAATGAAAGACGCTATGTGATTGGTTGCTATGGACATCAAGGCAATTTTTCCTGTGATGCATCTGGTAAAGGCCCAACTATTCACACCGCTATCACAAAACTAATAGGCCCAGTCCCTGGTTGAAACATTGTGCTGCAAGGGCTCACACATGCGCACACTAGACAGAGGTGGGTATGAAGTCTTATGCATAAACTATCAAATACGATAATAATTTAATTTCTTGTGCTAAAGTATCTTACAGCTACCTAATTGCCTAAACACTATGAGGGAGATTTATCAAAACCTGTGCAGAGGAAAGGTTGCCCAGTTCTCCATAGCAACCAATCGGATCCCTTCTTATATTTTTGAAAAGGCTTTTTCAAAATGAAAGACGCTATGTGATTGGTTGCTATGGACATCTAGGCAACTTTTCTTGTGATGCATCAGGTAAAAGCCCAACTATTCACACCGCTATAACCAAACTTATAGGCCCAGTCCCTCGTTGAAACATTGTGCTGCAAGGGCTCACACATGCACACACTAGACAGAGGTGGGTAAGAAGTCTTATGCATAAACTATCAAATACAATAATTTAATTTCTTGTGCTAAAGTATCTCACAGCTACCTAATTGCCTAAACACTATGATGGAGATTTATCAAAACCTTTGCAGAGGAAAGGTTGCCCAGTTCCCCATAGCAACCAATCAGATCCCTTCTCATATTTTTGACAAGGCCTTTGCAAAATGATAGACGCTATGTGATTGGTTGCTATGGACATCTAGGCAACTTTTCCTGTCAACATTTTTTGATCAATCTCCCCCTATCTCTTCACTTCTAGAGTTTACCGTTAAAACAAATTATCCTCTATACCTATAGCCCTCTATTTACTTACATTGTCCTCTTGAAAAACCCACAAGTTGAGCCTCCAACATGTTCTTTCTAATCAGACCCACATTCATACTGTTCTAAAGTCGCAAAATAACCTGGCGACCTGAACTTCAAAATTCTAAATGATAAAGATGGCAGCATAGGAGAAAATTATACATTTTGAACCTAAAAACCCATTTGAGTTTTTAAGTTCAAAATACAGGCCTACCTCCTCCCCTTCAGCCTGCCTGTCCATCTCTAAAAATAGCCTTTTTTAACAATTATACGCTGCTCCCTTGCTTTGAAAAAAGCAAACAGTTCAATTTCCATGTGCTGCCATCCTTTCATCCATTCGTCCTTCTACACCTATTTTCCCAATCCATCCTAAACTCATACTGTTCTCATGTGGCCAAGTTATAGGACTACCTGGCCAAAAAATTATGGATTCTAAAAGGGTAGCAACATAAGGGAAATTTACACATTTTGAACCCAAAAACCCATTTGAGTTTTCGGGTTCAAAATGCAGGCCTCCTCCTCCCCTACAGCCTTCCTGTCCATCTCCAAAATTGAAATAAAAAAGCAGAAACGGATGCGCTCCGTAGTGTAACACCAAAGGTGAGTTGGTAACGCTAAGTGTGAATTGCGCTTACCACATGAAGTTGTACTCCAACCAAGTCCAACAATGGAACAGGTCGTATAATCAATGGGTCTTTGCAGCTTCGTCCCACTGAAATAGAATCACGATAAAAACAAGCAATCTCCAGGTAGCAGAGCGGGATCAATGGAAGCGCTGAGGCCAGATGAGAATTTAAAAGGATTTATTTCCCATAATGCAACGCGTTTCACGTTCACCCGCTTCCTCAGGCATCACACATGCACACACTAGACAGAGGTGGGTAAGAAGTCTTATGCATAAACTATCAAATACAATAATAACTTAATTTCTAGTGCTAAAGTATCTTACAGCTACCTAATTGCCTAAACACTATAAGGGAGATTTATCAAAACCTGTTCAAAAGAAAGGTTGCCCAGTTCCC
Organism: Hyla sarda; assembly: GCF_029499605.1. Classification (NCBI taxonomy): domain Eukaryota; kingdom Metazoa; phylum Chordata; class Amphibia; order Anura; family Hylidae; genus Hyla; species Hyla sarda. The sequence continues at coordinate 206,306 of NW_026610440.1, read as the reverse complement.
CATAGCAACCAATCAGATCCCTTCTTATATTTTTGACAAGGCCTTTGCAAAATGAAAGACGCTATGTGATTGGTTGCTATGGACATCTAGGCAATTTTTCCTGTGATGCATCAGGTAAACGCCCAACTATTCACACCGCTATCACAAAACTAATAGGCTCAGTCCCTCGTTGAAACATTGTGCTGCAAGGGCTCACACATGCACACACTAGACAGAGGTGGGTAAGAAGTCTTATGCATAAACTATCAAATACAATAATAATTTAATTTATTGTGCTAAAGTATCTTACAGCTACCTAATTGCCTAAACACTATGATGGAGATTTATCAAAACCTTTGCAGAGGAAAGGTTGCCCAGTTCCCCATAGCAACCAATCAGATCCCTTCTTATATTTTTGACAAGGACTTTGCAAAATGATAGACGCTATGTGATTGGTTGCTATGGACATCTAGGCAACTTTTCCTGTCAACAAGTTTTGATCAATCTCCCCCTATCTCTTCACTTCTAGAGTTTACCCTTAAAACAAATTATCCTCTATACCTATTGCCCCCTATTTACTTACATTTTCCTCTTGGAAAACCCACAAGTTGAGCCTCCAACATGTCCTTTCTAATCAGGCCCACATTCATACTGTTCTAAAGTCGCAAAATAACCTGACGACCTGAACTTCAAAATTCTAAATGATAAAGATGGCAGCATAGGAGAAAATTACACATTTTGAACCTAAAAACCCATTTGAGTTTTTAAGTTCAAAATACAGGCCTACCTCCTCCCCTTCAGCCTGCCTGTCCATCTCCAAAAATAGCCTTTTTTAACAATGAAACGCTGCTCCCTTGCTTTGAAAAAAGCAAACAGTTCAATTTCCATGTGCTGCCATTCTTTCATCCATTCGTCCCTCTACACCTATTTTCCCAATTCATCCTAAACTCATACTGTTCTCATGTGGCCAAGTTATAGGACTACCTGGCCAGGAAATTATGGATTCTAAAAAGGGTAGCAGTATAAGGGAAAATTACACATTTTGAACCCAAAAAACCCATGAGCGTTTTCAGGTTCAAAATGCAGGCCTCCTCCTCCCCTTCAGCCTGCCTGTCCATCTCCAAATTTGGCCTTTTTACCATTTTGGCACTCCTTCTTTGCTTTGAAAAAAGCAAACAGTACAGTTTCCATATTCTACCATCCTTTTATCCATTTGTCCTTCTACACCTATTTTCCCAAACCAATCTACACTCATACTGTTATTATTTTGCCAAGTTATCGGACAACCAGGCCCAAAAATCATTGATTATAAAAGGATAGCAGCATAAAGGAAATTTACACATTTTGAACCCAAAAACCCATTTGAGTTTTCGGGTTCAATATGCAGGCCTCCTCCTCCCCTACAGCCTTCCTGTCCATCTCCAAAATTGAAATAAAAAAGCACAAACGGATGCGCTCCGTAGTGTAACACCAAAGGTGAGTTGGTAACCCTAAGTGTGAATTGCGCTTACCACATGAAGTTGTAGTCCAACCAAGTACAACAATGGAACAGGGCATATCATCAAAGGGTCTCTGCAGCTTCGTCCCGCTGAAATAGAATCACGATAAAAACAAGCAATCTCCAGGTAGCAGAGCGGGATCAATGGAAGCGCTGAGACCAGATGAGAAGTTAAAAGGATTTATTTCTCATAATGCAACGCGTTTCACGGTCACCCGCTTCCTCAGGCATCACACATGCACACACTAGACAGAGGTCGGTAAGAAGTCTTATGCATAAACTATCAAATACAATAATAACTTAATTTCTTGTGCTAAAGTATCTTACAACTACCTAATTACCTTAACACTATGAGGGAGATTTATCAAAACCTGTGCAGAGGAAAGGTTGCCCAGTTCCCCATAGCAGCCAATCAGATCCCTTCTTATATTTTTGAAAAGGCTTTTTCAAAATGAAAGACGCTATGTGATTGGTTGCTATGGACATCTAGGCAACTTTTCCTGTGATGCATCAGGTAAAAGCCCAACTATTCACACCGCTATAACCAAACTTATAGGCCCAGTCCCTCGTTGAAACATTGTGTTGCAAGGGCTCACACATGCACACACTAGACAGAGGTGGGTAAGAAGTCTTATGCATAAACTATTAAATACAATAATTTAATTTCTTGTGCTAAAGTATCTTACAGCTACCTAATTGCCTAAACACTATGAGGGAGATTTATCAAAACCTGTGCAGAGGAAAGGTTGCCCAGTTCCCCATAGCAACCAATCAGATCCCTTCTCATATTTTTGACTAGGTCTTTGCAAAATGATAGACGCTATGTGATTGGTTGCTATGGACATCTAGGCAACTTTTCCTGTCAACAGGTTTTGATCAATCTCCCCCTATCTCTTCACTTCTAGAGTTTACCCTTAAAACAAATTATCCTCTATACCTATAGCCCCCTATTTACTTACATTGTCCTCTTGGAAAACCCACAAGTTGAGCCTCCAACATGTCCTTTCTAATCAGACCCACATTCATACTGTTCTAAAGTCGCAAAATAACCTGACGACCTGAACTTCAAAATTCTAAATGATAAAGATGGCAGCATAGGAGAAAATTATACATTTTGAACCTAAAAACCCATTTGAGTTTTTAAGTTCAAAATACAGGCCTACCTCCTCCCCTTCAGCCTGCCTGTCCATCTCCAAAAATAGCCTTTTTTAACAATTATACGCTGCTCCCTTGCTTTGAAAAAAGCAAATAGTTAAATTTCCATGTGCTGCCATCCTTTCATCCATTCGTCCTTCTACACCTATTTTCCCAATCCATCCTAAACTCATACTGTTCTCATGTGGCCAAGTTATAGGACTACCTGGCCAAAAAATTATGGATTCTAAAAGGGTAGCAGCATAAGGGAAATTTACACATTTTGAACCCAAAAACCCATTTGAGTTTTCGGGTTCAAAATGCAGGCCTCCTCCTCCCCTATAGCCTTCCTGTCCATCTCCAAAATTGAAATAAAAAAGCAGAAACGGATGCGCTCCGTAGTGTAACACCAAAGGTGAGTTGGTAACCCTAAGTGTGAATTGCGCTTAAACATGAAGTTGTACTCCAACCAAGTCCAACAATGGAACAGGGCGTATCATCAATGGGTCTCTGCAGCTTCGTCCCACTGAAATAGAATCACAATAAAAACAAGCAATCTCCAGGTAGCAGAGCGGAATCAATGGAAGCGCTGAGGCCAGATGAGAAGTTAAAAGGATTTATTTCCCATAATGCAACGCGTTTCAAGGTCACCCGCTTCCTCAGGCATCACACATGCACACACTAGACAGAGGTGGGTAAGAAGTCTTATGCATAAACTATTAAATACAATAGTAACTTAATTTCTTGTGCTAAAGTATCTTACAGCTACCTAATTACCTTAACTCTATGAGGGAGATTTATCAAAACCTGTGCAGAGAAAAGGTTGCCCAGTTCCCCATAGCAACCAATCAGATCCCTTCTTATATTTTTGAAAAGGCCTTTGCAAAATGAAAGACGCTATGTGATTGAATGGTTGCTATGGACTTTTAGGCAATTTTTCCTGTGATGCATCAGGTAATGGCCCAACTATTCACACCGCTATCACAAAACTAATAGGCCCAGTCCCTCGTTGAAACATTGTGCTGCATGGGATCACACATGCGCACACTAGACAGAGGTGGGTATGAAGTCTTATGCATAAACTATCAAATACAATAATAACTTAATTTCTTGTGCTAAAGTATCTTACAGCTCCCTAATCGCCTAAACACTATGAGAGAGATTTACCAAAACCTGTGCAGAGGAAAGGTTGCCCAGTTCCCCATAGCAACCAATCGGATCCCTTCTTATATTTTTGAAAAGGCTTTTTCAAAATGAAAGACGCTATGTGATTGGATGCTATGGACATCTAGGCAACTTTTCCTGTGATGCATCAGGTAAAAGCCCAACTATTCACACCGCTATAACCAAACTTATAGGCCCAGTCCCTCGTTGAAACATTGTGCTGCAAGGGCTCACACATGCACACACTAGACAGAGGTGGGTAAGAAGTCTTATGCATAAACTATCAAATACAATAATTTAATTTCTTGTGCTAAAGTATCTTACAGCTACCTAATTGCCTAAACACTATGATGGAGATTTATCGAAACCTTTGCAGAGGAAAGGTTGCCCAGTTCCCCATAGCAACCAATCAGATCCCTTCTCATATTTTTGACAAGGCCTTTGCAAAATGATAGACGCTATGTGATTGGTTGCTATGGACATCTAGGCAACTTTTCCTGTCAACATTTTTTGATCAATCTCCCCTTATCTCTTCACTTCTAGAGTTTACCGTTAAAACAAATTATCCTCTATACCTATAGCCCCCTATTTACTTACATTGTCCTCTTGAAAAATCCACAAGTTGAGCCTCCAACATGTCCTTTCTAATCAGACCCACATTCATACTGTTCTAAAGTCGCAAAATAACCTGACGACCTGAACTTCAAAATTCTAAATGATAAAGATGGCAGCATAGGAGAAAATTATACATTTTGAACCTAAAAACCCATTTGAGTTTTTAAGTTCAAAATACAGGCCTACCTCCTCCCCTTCAGCCTGCCTGTCCATCTCCAAAAATAGCCTTTTTTAACAATTATACGCTGCTCCCTTGCTTTGAAAAAAGCAAACAGTTCAATTTCCATGTGCTGCCATCCTTTCATCCATTCGTCCTTCTACACCTATTTTCCCAATCCATCCTAAACTCATACTGTTCTCATGTGGCCAACTTATAGGACTTTCTGGCCAAAAAATTATGGATTCTAAAAGGGTAGCAGCATAAGGGAAATTTACACATTTTGAACCCAAAAACCCATTTGAGTTTTCGGGTTCAAAATGCAGGCCTCCTCCTCCCCTACAGCCTTCCTGTCCATCTCCAAAATTGAAATAAAAAAGCAGAAACGGATGCGCTCCGTAGTGTAACACCAAAGGTGAGTTGGTAACGCTAAGTGTGAATTGCGCTTACCACATGAAGTTGTACTCCAACCAAGTCCAACAATGGAACAGGTCGTATAATCAATGGGTCTTTGCAGCTTCGTCCCACTGAAATAGAATCACGATAAAAACAAGCAATCTCCAGGTAGCAGAGCGGGATCAATGGAAGCGCTGAGGCCAGATGAGAATTTAAAAGGATTTATTTCCCATAATGCAACGCGTTTCACGTTCACCCGCTTCCTCAGGCATCACACATGCACACACTAGACAGAGGTGGGTAAGAAGTCTTATGCATAAACTATCAAATACAATAACTTAATTTCTAGTGCTAAAGTATCTTACAGCTACCTAATTGCCTAAACACTATAAGGGAGAATTATCAAAACCTGTTCAAAAGAAAGGTTGCCCAGTTCCCCATAGCAACCAATCAGATCCCTTCTTATATTTTTGAAAAGGCTTTTTCAAAATGAAAGACGCTATGTGATTGGTTGCTATGGACATCTAGGCAACTTTTCCTGTGATGCATCAGGTAAAAGCCCAACTATTCACACCGCTATAACCAAACTTATAGGCCCAGTCCCTCGTTTAAACTTTGTGTTGCAAGGGCTCACACATGCACACACTAGACAGAGGTGGGTAAGAAGTCTTATGCATAAACTATTAAATACAATAATTTAATTTCTTGTGCTAAAGTATCTTACAGCTACCTAATTGCCTAAACACTATGAGGGAGATTTATCAAAACCTGTGCAGAGGAAAGGTTGCCCAGTTCCCCATAGCAACCAATCAGATCCCTTCTCATATTTTTGACTAGGCCTTTGCAAAATGATAGACGCTATGTGATTGGTTGCTATGGACATCTAGGCAACTTTTCCTGTCCACAGGTTTTGATCAATCTCCCCCTATCTCTTCACTTCTAGAGTTTACCCTTAAAACAAATTATCCTCTATACCTATAGCCCCCTATTTACTTACATTGTCCTCTTGGAAAACCCACAAGTTGAGCCTCCAACATGTCCTTTCTAATCAAACCCACATTCATACTGTTCTAAAGTCGCAAAATAACCTGACGACCTGAACTTCAAAATTCTAAATGATAAAGATGGCAGCATAGGAGAAAATTATACATTTTGAACCTAAAAACCCATTTGAGTTTTTAAGTTCAAAATACAGGCCTACCTCCTCCCCTTCAGCCTGCCTGTCCATCTCCAAAAATAGCCTTTTTTAACAATTATACGCTGCTCCCTTGCTTTGAAAAAAGCAAACAGTTCAATTTCCATGTGCTGCCATCCTTTCATCCATTCGTCCTTCTACACCTATTTTCCCAATCCATCCTAAACTCATACTGTTCTCATGTGGCCAAGTTATAGGACTTCCTGGCCAAAAAATTATGGATTCTAAAAGGGTAGCAGCATAAGGGAAATTTACACATTTTGAACCCAAAAACCCATTTGAGTTTTCGGGTTCAAAATGCAGGCCTCCTCCTCCCCTACAGCCTTCCTGTCCATCTCCAAAATTGAAATAAAAAAGCAGAAACGGATGCGCTCCGTAGTGTAACACCAAAGGTGAGTTGGTAACGCTAAGTGTGAATTGCGCTTACCACATGAAGTTGTACTCCAACCAAGTCCAACAATGGAACAGGTCGTATAATCAATGGGTCTTTGCAGCTTCGTCCCACTGAAATAGAATCACGATAAAAACAAGCAATCTCCAGGTAGCAGAGCGGGATCAATGGAAGCGCTGAGGCCAGATGAGAATTTAAAAGGATTTATTTCCCATAATGCAACGCGTTTCACGTTCACCCGCTTCCTCAGGCATCACACATGCACACACTAGACAGAGGTGGGTAAGAAGTCTTATGCATAAACTATCAAATACAATAATAACTTAATTTCTAGTGCTAAAGTATCTTACAGCTACCTAATTGCCTAAACACTATAAGGGAGAATTATCAAAACCTGTTCAAAAGAAAGGTTGCCCAGTTCCCCATAGCAACCAATCAGATCCCTTCTTATATTTTTGAAAAGGCTTTTTCAAAATGAAAGACGCTATGTGATTGGTTGCTATGGACATCTAGGCAACTTTTCCTGTGATGCATCAGGTAAAAGCCCAACTATTCACACCGCTATAACCAAACTTATAGGCCCAGTCCCTCGTTGAAACTTTGTGTTGCAAGGGCTCACACATGCACACACTAGACAGAGGTGGGTAAGAAGTCTTATGCATAAACTATTAATACAATAATTTAATTTCTTGTGCTAAAGTATCTTACAGCTACCTAATTGCCTAAACACTATGAGGGAGATTTATCAAAACCTGTGCAGAGGAAAGGTTGCCCAGTTCCCCATAGCAACCAATCAGATCCCTTCTCATATTTTTGACTAGGCCTTTGCAAAATGATAGACGCTATGTGATTGGTTGCTATGGACATCTAGGCAACTTTTCCTGTCAACAGGTTTTGATCAATCTCCCCCTATCTCTTCACTTCTAGAGTTTACCCTTAAAACAAATTATCCTCTATACCTATAGCCCCCTATTTACTTACATTGTCCTCTTGGAAAACCCACAAGTTGAGCCTCCAACATGTCCTTTCTAATCAAACCCACATTCATACTGTTCTAAAGTCGCAAAATAACCTGACGACCTGAACTTCAAAATTCTAAATGATAAAGATGGCAGCATAGGAGAAAATTATACATTTTGAACCTAAAAACCCATTTGAGTTTTTAAGTTCAAAATACAGGCCTACCTCCTCCCCTTCAGCCTGCCTGTCCATCTCCAAAAATAGCCTTTTTTAACAATTATACGCTGCTCCCTTGCTTTGAAAAAAGCAAACAGTTCAATTTCCATGTGCTGCCATCCTTTCATCCATTCGTCCTTCTACACCTATTTTCCCAATCCATCCTAAACTCATACTGTTCTCATGTGGCCAAGTTATAGGACTTCCTGGCCAAAAAATTATGGATTCTAAAAGGGTAGCAGCATAAGGGAAATTTACACATTTTGAACCCAAAAACCCATTTGAGTTTTCGGGTTCAAAATGCAGGCCTCCTCCTCCCCTACAGCCTTCCTGTCCATCTCCAAAATTGAAAAAAAAAAGCAGAAACGGATGCGCTCCGTAGTGTAACACCAAAGGTGAGTTGGTAACGCTAAGTGTGAATTGCGCTTACCACATGAAGTTGTACTCCAACCAAGTCCAACAATGGAACAGGTCGTATAATCAATGGGTCTTTGCAGCTTCGTCCCACTGAAATAGAATCACGATAAAAACAAGCAATCTCCAGGTAGCAGAGCGGGATCAATGGAAGCGCTGAGGCCAGATGAGAATTTAAAAGGATTTATTTCCCATAATGCAACGCGTTTCACGTTCACCCGCTTCCTCAGGCATCACACATGCACACACTAGACAGATGTGGGTAAGACGTCTTATGCATAAACTGTTAAATACAATAATAACTTAATTTCTAGTGCTAAAGTATCTTACAGCTCCCTAATCGCCTAAGCATTATGAGAGAGATTTACCAAAACCTGTGCAGAGGAAAGGTTGCCCAGTTCCCCATAGCAACCAATCAGATCCCTTCTTATATTTTTGAAAAGGCTTTTTCAATATGAAAGACGCTATGTAATTGGTTGCTATGGACATCTAGGCAACTTTTACTGTGATGCATCAGGTAAAAGCCCAACTATTCAAACCGCTATAACCAAACTTATAGGCCCAGTCCCTCGTTGAAACATTGTGCTGCAAGGGCTCACACATGCACACACTAGACAGAGGTGGGTAAGAAGTCTTATGCATAAACTATCAAATACAATAATAATTTAATTTCTTGTGCTAAAGTATCTTACAGCTACCTAATTGCCTAAAGACTGTGAGGGAGATTTATCAAAACCTGTGCAGAGGAAAGGTTGCCCAGTTCCCCATAGCAACCAATCAGATCCCTTCTCATATTTTTGACAAGGCCTTTGCAAAATGAAAGACGCTCTGTGATTGGTTGCTATGGACATCTAGGCAACTTTTCCTGTCAACAGGTTTAGATCAATCTCCCCCTATCTCTTCACTTCTAGAGTTTACCCTTACAACAAATTACCCTCTATACCTATAGCCCCCTATTTACTTACATTGTCCTCTTGGAAAACCCACAAGTTGAGCCTCCAACATGTCCTTTTTAATCAGGCCCACATTCATACTGTTCTAAAGTCGCAAAATAACCTGACGACCTGAACTTCAAAATTCTAAATGATAAAGATGGCAGCATAGGAGAAAATTATACATTTTGAACCTAAAAACCCATTTGAGTTTTTAAGTTCAAAATACAGGCCTACCTCCTCCCCTTCAGCCTGCCTGTCCATCTCCAAAAATAGCCTTTTTTAACAATTATACGCTGCTCCCTTGCTTTGAAAAAAGCAAACAGTTCAATTTCCATGTGCTGCCATCCTTTCATCCATTCGTCCTTCTACACCTATTTTCCCAATCCATCCTAAACTCATACTGTTCTCATGTGGCCAAGTTATAGGACTTCCTGGCCAAAAAATTATGGATTCTAAAAGGGTAGCAGCATAAGGGAAATTTACACATTTTGAACCCAAAAACCCATTTGAGTTTTCGGGTTCAAAATGCAGGCCTCCTCCTCCCCTACAGCCTTCCTGTCCATCTCCAAAATTGAAAAAAAAAAGCAGAAACGGATGCGCTCCGTAGTGTAACACCAAAGGTGAGTTGGTAACGCTAAGTGTGAATTGCGCTTACCACATGAAGTTGTACTCCAACCAAGTCCAACAATGGAACAGGTCGTATAATCAATGGGTCTTTGCAGCTTCGTCCCACTGAAATAGAATCACGATAAAAACAAGCAATCTCCAGGTAGCAGAGCGGGATCAATGGAAGCGCTGAGGCCAGATGAGAATTTAAAAGGATTTATTTCCCATAATGCAACGCGTTTCACGTTCACCCGCTTCCTCAGGCATCACACATGCACACACTAGACAGATGTGGGTAAGACGTCTTATGCATAAACTGTTAAATACAATAATAACTTAATTTCTAGTGCTAAAGTATCTTACAGCTCCCTAATCGCCTAAGCATTATGAGAGAGATTTACCAAAACCTGTGCAGAGGAAAGGTTGCCCAGTTCCCCATAGCAACCAATCAGATCCCTTCTTATATTTTTGAAAAGGCTTTTTCAATATGAAAGACGCTATGTAATTGGTTGCTATGGACATCTAGGCAACTTTTACTGTGATGCATCAGGTAAAAGCCCAACTATTCAAACCGCTATAACCAAACTTATAGGCCCAGTCCCTCGTTGAAACATTGTGCTGCAAGGGCTCACACATGCACACACTAGACAGAGGTGGGTAAGAAGTCTTATGCATAAACTATCAAATACAATAATAATTTAATTTCTTGTGCTAAAGTATCTTACAGCTACCTAATTGCCTAAAGACTGTGAGGGAGATTTATCAAAACCTGTGCAGAGGAAAGGTTGCCCAGTTCCCCATAGCAACCAATCAGATCCCTTCTCATATTTTTGACAAGGCCTTTGCAAAATGAAAGACGCTCTGTGATTGGTTGCTATGGACATCTAGGCAACTTTTCCTGTCAACAGGTTTAGATCAATCTCCCCCTATCTCTTCACTTCTAGAGTTTACCCTTACAACAAATTACCCTCTATACCTATAGCCCCCTATTTACTTACATTGTCCTCTTGGAAAACCCACAAGTTGAGCCTCCAACATGTCCTTTCTAATCAGGCCCACATTCATACTGTTCTAAAGTCGCAAAATAACCTGACGACCTGAACTTCAAAATTCTAAATGATAAAGATGGCAGCATAGGAGAAAATTATACATTTTGAACCTAAAAACCCATTTGAGTTTTTAAGTTCAAAATACAGGCCTACCTCCTCCCCTTCAGCCTGCCTGTCCATCTCCAAAAATAGCCTTTTTTAACAATTATACGCTGCTCCCTTGCTTTGAAAAAAGCAAACAGTTCAATTTCCATGTGCTGCCATCCTTTCATCCATTCGTCCTTCTACACCTATTTTCCCAATCCATCCTAAACTCATACTGTTCTCATGTGGCCAAGTTATAGGACTACCTGGCCAAAATATTATGGATTCTAAAAGGGTAGCAGCATAAGGGAAATTTACACATTTTGAACCCAAAAACCCATTTGAGTTTTCGGGTTCAAAATGCAGGCCTCCTCCTCCCCTACAGCCTTTCTTTCCATCTCCAAAATTGAAATAAAAAAGCACAAACGGGTGCGCTCCGTAGTGTAACACCAAAGGTGAGTAGGTAACGCTTAGTGTGAATTGCGCTTAAACATGAAGTTGTACTCCAACCAAGTCCAACAATGGAACAGGGCGTATCATCAATGGGTCTCTGCAGCTTCGTCCCACTGAAATAGAATCACAATAAAAACAAGCAATCTCCAGGTAGCAGAGCGGGATCAATGGAAGCGCTGAGGCCAGATGAGAAGTTAAAAGGATTTATTTCCCATAATGCAACGCGTTTCAAGGTCACCCGCTTCCTCAGGCATCACACATGCACACACTAGACAGAGGTGGGTAAGAAGTCTTATGCATAAACTATCAAATACAATAGTAACTTAATTTCTTGTGCTAAAGTATCTTACAGCTCCCTAATTACCTTAACTCTATGAGGGAGATTTATCAAAACCTGTGCAGAGAAAAGGTTGCCCAGTTCCCCATAGCAACCAATCAGATCCCTTCTTATATTTTTGAAAAGGCCTTTGCAAAATGAAAGACGCTATGTGATTGAATGGTTGCTATGGACATCTAGGCAACTTTTCCTGTGATGCATCAGGTAAAAGCCCAACTATTCACACCGCTATAACCAAACTTATAGGCCCAGTCCCTCGTTGAAACATTGTGCTGCAAGGGCTCACACATGCACACACTAGACAGAGGTGGGTAAGAAGTCTTATGCATAAACTATCAAATACAATAATTTAATTTCTTGTGCTAAAGTATCTTACAGCTACCTAATTGCCTAAACACTATGATGGAGATTTATCAAAACCTTTGCAGAGGAAAGGTTGCCCAGTTCCCCATAGCAACCAATCAGATCCCTTCTTATATTTTTGACAAGGCCTTTGCAAAATGATAAACGCTATGTGATTGGTTGCTATGGACATCTAGGCAACTTTTCCTGTCAACAGGTTTTGATCAATCTCCCCCTATCTCTTCACTTCTAGAGTTTACCCTTAAAACAAATTATCCTCTATACCTATAGCCCCCTATTTACTTACATTTTCCTCTTGGAAAACCCACAAGTTGAGCCTCCAACATGTCCTTTCTAATCAGGCCCACATTCATACTGTTCTAAAGTCGCAAAATAACCTGACGACCTGAACTTCAAAATTCTAAATGATAAAGATGGCAGCATAGGAGAAAATTACACATTTTGAACCTAAAAACCCATTTGAGTTTTTAAGTTCAAAATACAGGCCTACCTCCTCCCCTTCAGCCTGCCTGTCCATCTCCAAAAATAGCCTTTTTAACAATGAAACGCTGCTCCCTTGCTTTGAAAAAAGCAAACAGTTCAATTTCCATGTGCTGCCATTCTTTCATCCATTCGTCCTTCTACACCTATTTTCCCAATTCATCCTAAACTCATACTGTTCTCATGTGGCCACGTTATAGGACTACCTGGCCAAGAAATTATGGATTCTAAAAGGGTAGCAGTATAAGGGAAAATTACACATTTTGAACCCAAAAAACCCATGAGCGTTTTCAGGTTCAAAATGCAGGCCTCCTCCTCCCCTTCAGCCTGCCTGTCCATCTCCAAATTTGGCCTTTTTACCATTTTGGCACTTCTTCTTTGCTTTGAAAAAAGCAAACAGTACAGTTTCCATATTCTGCCATCCTTTTATCCATTTGTCCTTCTACACCTATTTTCCCAAACCAATCTACACTTATACTGTTCTCATTTTGCCAAGTTATCGGACAACCAGGCCCAAAAATCATGGATTATAAAAGGATAGCAGCATAAAGGAAATTTACACATTTTGAACCCAAAAACCCATTTGAGTTTTCGGGTTCAATATGCAGGCCTCCTCCTCCCCTACAGCCTTCCTGTCCATCTCCAAAATTGAAATAAAAAAGCACAAACGGATGCGCTCCGTAGTGTAACACCAAAGGTGAGTTGGTAACCCTAAGTGTGAATTGCGCTTACCACATGAAGTTGTACTCCAACCAAGTACAACAATGGAACAGGGCATATCATCAAAGGGTCTCTGCAGCTTCGTCCCGCTAAAATAGAATCACGATAAAAACAAGCAATCTCCAGGTAGCAGAGCGGGATCAATGGAAGCGCTGAGACCAGATAAGAAGTTAGAAGGATTTATTTCTCATAATGCAACGCGTTTCATGGTCACCCGCTTCCTCAGGCATCACACATGCACACACTAGACAGAGGTGGGTAAGAAGTCTTATGCATAAACTATCAAATACAATAATAACTTAATTTCTTGTGCTAAAGTATCATACAACTACCTAATTACCTTAACACTATGAGGGAGATTTATCAAAACCTGTGCAGAGGAAAGGTTGCCCAGTTCCCCATAGCAACCAATCAGATTCCTTCTTATATTTTTGAAAAGGCCTTTGCAAAATGAAAGACGCTATGTGATTGGTTGCTATGGACATCAAGGCAATTTTTCCTGTAATGCATCAGGTAAATGCCCAACAATTCACACCGCTATCACAAAACTAATAGGCCCAGTCCCTGGTTTAAACATTGTGCAGCAAGGGCTCACACATGCACACACTAGACAGAGGTGGGTACGAAGTCTTTTGCATAAACTATCAAATAAAATAATAACTTAATTTCTAGTGCTAAAGTATCTTATAGGTACCTAACTGCCTAAACACTATAAGGGAGATTTATCAAAACCTGTGCAAAGGAAAGGTTGCCCAGTTCCCCATAGCAACCAATCAGATCCCTTCTTAAATTATTGACAAGGCCTTTGCAAAAAGAAAGATGTTATGTGATTGGTTGCTATGGACATCTAGGCAATTTTTCCTGTGATGCATCAAGTAAACGCCCTACTATTCACACCGCTATCACAAAACTAATAGGCCCAGTCCCTCGTTGAAACATTGTGCTGCAAGGGCTCACATATGCACACAATAGACAGAGGTGGATAAGAAGTCTTATGCATAAACTATCAAATACAATAATAACTTAATTTCTAGTGCTAAAGTATTTTACAGCTACCTAATTGCCTAAACACTATAAGGGAGATTTATCAAAACCTGTGCAAAGGAAAGGTTGCCCAGTTCCCCATAGCAACCAATCAGATCCCTTTTTATATTTTTGACAAGGCCTTTGCAAAATGAAAGACGCTATGTGATTGGTTGCTATGGACATCTAGGCAATTTTCCCTGTGATGCATCAGGTAAACGCCCAACTATTCACACCGCTATCACAAAACTAATAGGCCCAGTCCCTCGTTGAAACATTGTGCTGCAAGGGCTCACACATGCACAAACTAGACAGAGGTGGGTAAGAAGTATTATGCATAAACTATCAAATACAATAATAACTTAATTTCTAGTGCTAAAGTATCTTACAGCTACCTAATTGCCTAAACACTATAAGGGAGATTTATTAAAACCTGTGCAAAGGAAAGGTTGCCCAGTTCCCCATAGCAACCAATCAGATCCCTTCTTATATTTTTGAAAAGGCCTTTGCAAAATGAAAGACGCTATGTGATTGATTGGTTGCTATGGACATCTAGGCAATTTTTCCTGTGATGCATCAGATAATGGCCCAACTATTCACACCGCTATCACAAAACTAATAGGCCGAGTCCCTTGTTGAAACATTGTGCTGCAAGGGCTCACACATGCACACACTAGACAGAGGTGGGTATGAAGTCTTATGCATAAACTATCAAATACAATAATAACTTAGTTTCTTGTGCTAAAGTATCTTACAGCTACCTAATTGCCTAAACACTATGAGGGAGATTTATCAAAACCTGTGCAGAGGAAAGGTTGCCCAGTTCCCCATAGCAACCAATCAGATCCCTTCTTATATTTTTGAAAAGGCCTTTGCAAAATCAAAGACGCTTTGTGATTGGTTGCTATAGTCATCTAGGCAACTTTTCCTGTGATGCATCAGGTAAAAGCCCAACTATTCACACCGCTATCACAAAACTAATAGGCCCAGTCCCTCGTTGAAACATTGTGCTGCAAGGGCTCACACATGCACACAATAGACAGAGGTGGATAAGAAGTCTTATGCATAAACTATCAAATACAATAGTAACTTAATTTCTTGTGCTAAAGTATCTTACAGCTCCCTAATTACCTTAACTCTATGAGGGAGATTTATCAAAACCTGTGCAGAGAAAAGGTTGCCCAGTTCCCCATAGCAACCAATCAGATCCCTTCTTATATTTTTGAAAAGGCCTTTGCAAAATGAAAGACGCTATGTGATTGAATGGATGCTATGGACATCTAGGCAACTTTTCCTGTGATGCATCAGGTAAAAGCCCAACTATTCACACCGCTATAACCAAACTTATAGGCCCAGTCCCTCGTTGAAACATTGTGCTGCAAGGGCTCACACATGCACACACTAGACAGAGGTGGGTAAGAAGTCTTATGCATAAACTATCAAATACAATAATTTAATTTCTTGTGCTAAAGTATCTTACAGCTACCTAGTTGCCTAAACACTATGATGGAGATTTATCAAAACCTTTGCAGAGGAAAGGTTGCCCAGTTCCCCATAGCAACCAATCAGATCCCTTCTCATATTTTTGACAAGGCCTTTGCAAAATGATAGACGCTATGTGATTGGTTGCTATGGACATCTAGGCAACTTTTCCTGTCAACATTTTTTGATCAATCTCCCCCTATCTCTTCACTTCTAGAGTTTACCGTTAAAACAAATTATCCTCTATACCTATAGCCCCCTATTTACTTACATTGTCCTCTTGAAAAACCCACAAGTTGAGCCTCCAACATGTCCTTTCTAATCAGACCCACATTCATACTGTTCTAAAGTCGCAAAATAACCTGACGACCTGAACTTCAAAATTCTAAATGATAAAGATGGCAGCATAGGAGAAAATTATACATTTTGAACCTAAAAACCCATTTGAGTTTTTAAGTTCAAAATACAGGCCTACCTCCTCCCCTTCAGCCTGCCTGTCCATCTCCAAAAATAGCCTTTTTTAACAATTATACGCTGCTCCCTTGCTTTGAAAAAAGCAAACAGTTCAATTTCCATGTGCTGCCATCCTTTCATCCATTCGTCCTTCTACACCTATTTTCCCAATCCATCCTAAACTCATACTGTTCTCATGTGGCCAAGTTATAGGACTACCTGGCCAAAAAATTATGGATTCTAAAAGGGTAGCAGCATAAGGGAAATTTACACATTTTGAACCCAAAAACCCATTTGAGTTTTCGGGTTCAAAATGCAGGCCTCCTCCTCCCCTACAGCCTTCCTTTCCATCTCCAAAATTGAAATAAAAAAGCACAAACGGATGCGCTCCGTAGTGTAACACCAAAGGTGAGTTGGTAACGTTAAGTGTGAATTGCGCTTACCACATGAAGTTGTACTCCAACCAAGTCCAACAATGGAACAGGTCGTATAATCAATGGGTCTTTGCAGCTTCGTCCCACTGAAATAGAATCACGATAAAAACAAGCAATCCCCAGGTAGCAGAGCGGGATCAATGGAAGCGCTGAGGCCAGATGAGAATTTAAAAGGATTTATTTCCCATAATGCAACGCGTTTCACGTTCACCCGCTTCCTCAGGCATCACACATGCACACACTAGACAGAGGTGGGTAAGAAGTTTTATGCATAAACTATCAAATACAATAATAACTTAATTTCTAGTGCTAAAGTATCTTACAGCTACCTAATTGCCTAAACACTATAAGGGAGATTTATCAAAACCTGTTCAAAAGAAAGGTTGCCCAGTTCCCCATAGCAACCAATCAGATCCCTTCTTATATTTTTGACAAGGCCTTTGCAAAATGAAAGACGCTATGTGATTGGTTGCTATGGACATCTAGGCAATTTTTCCTGTGATGCATCAGGTAAACGCCCAACTATTCACACCGCTATCACAAAACTAATAGGCCCAGTCCCTCGTTGAAACATTGTGCTGCAAGGGCTCACACATGCACACACTAGACAGAGGTGGGTAAGAAGTCTTATGCATAAACTATGAAATACAATAATAATTTAATTTATTGTGCTAAAGTATCTTACAGCTACCTAATTGCCTAAACACTATGATGGAGATTTATCAAAACCTTTGCAGAGGAAAGGTTGCCCAGTTCCCCATAGCAACCAATCAGATCCCTTCTTATATTTTTGACAAGGCCTTTGCAAAATGTTAGACGCTATGTGATTGGTTGCTATGGACATCTAGGCAACTTTTCCTGTCAACAGGTTTTGATCAATCTCCCCCTATCTCTTCACTTCTAGAGTTTACCCTTAAAACAAATTATCCTCTATACCTATAGCCCCCTATTTACTTACATTTTCCTCTTGGAAAACCCACAAGTTGAGCCTCCAACATGTCCTTTCTAATAAGGCCCACATTCATACTGTTCTAAAGTCGCAAAATAACCTGACGACCTGAACTTCAAAATTCTAAATGATAAAGATGGCAGCATAGGAGAAAATTACACATTTTGAACCTAAAAACCCATTTGAGTTTTTAAGTTCAAAATACAGGCCTACCTCCTCCCCTTCAGCCTGCCTGTCCATCTCCAAAAATAGCCTTTTTTAACAATGAAACGCTGCTCCCTTGCTTTGAAAAAAGCAAACAGTTCAATTTCCATGTGCTGCCATTCTTTCATCCATTCGTCCTTCTACACCTATTTTCCCAATTCATCCTAAACTCATACTGTTCTCATGTGGCCAAGTTATAGGACTACCTGGCCAAGAAATTATGGATTCTAAAAAGGGTAGCAGTATAAGGGAAAATTACACATTTTGAACCCAAAAAACCCATGAGCGTTTTCAGGTTCAAAATGCAGGCCTCCTCCTCCCCTTCAGCCTGCCTGTCCATCTCCAAATTTGGCCTTTTTTTATCATTTTGGCACTCCTTCTTTGCTTTGTAAAAAGCAAACAGTACAGTTTCCATATTCTGCCATCCTTTTATCCATTTGTCCTTCTACACCTATTTTCCCAAACCAATCTACACTCATACTGTTATTATTTTGCCAAGTTATCGGACAACCAGGCCCAAAAATCATGGATTATAAAAGGATAGCAGCATAAAGGAAATTTACACATTTTGAACCCAAAAACCCATTTGAGTTTTCGGGTTCAATATGCAGGCCTCCTCCTCCCCTACAGCCTTCCTGTCCATCTCCAAAATTGAAATAAAAAAGCACAAACGGATGCGCTCCGTAGTGTAACACCAAAGGTGAGTTGGTAACACTAAGTGTGAATTGCGCTTACCACATGAAGTTGTACTCCAACCAAGTACAACAATGGAACAGGGCATATCATCAAAGGGTCTCTGAAGCTTCGTCCCGCTGAAATAGAATCACAATAAAAACAAGCAATCTCCAGGTAGCAGAGCGGGATCAATGGAAGCGCTGAGACCAGATGAGAAGTTAAAAGGATTTATTTCTCATAATGCAACGTGTTTCACGGTCACCCGCTTCCTCAGGCATCACATATGCACACACTAGACAGAGGTGGGTAAGAAGTCTTATGCATAAACTATCAAATACAATAATAACTTAATTTCTTGTGCTAAAGTATCTTACAACTACCTAATTACCTTAACACTATGAGGGAGATTTATCAAAACCTGTGCAGAGGAAAGGTTGCCCAGTTCCCCATAGCAACCAATCAGATTCCTTCTTATATTTTTGAAAAGGCCTTTGCAAAATGAAAGACGCTATGTGATTGGTTGCTATGGACATCAAGGCAATTTTTCCTGTAATGCATCAGGTAAATGCCCAACAATTCACACCGCTATCACAAAACTAATAGGCCCAGTCCCTGGTTGAAACATTGTGCTGCAAGGGCTCACACATGCGCACACTAGACAGAGGTGGGTATGAAGTCTTATGCATAAACTATCAAATACAATAATAACTTAATTTCTTGTGCTAAAGTATCTTACAGCTCCCTAATTGCCTAAACACTATAAGGGAGATTTATCAAAACCTGTTCAAAAGAAAGGTTGCCCAGTTCCCCATAGCAACCAATCAGATCCCTTCTTATATTTTTGACAAGGCCTTTGCAAAATGAAAGACGCTATGTGATTGGTTGCTATGGACATCTAGGCAATTTTTCCTGTGATGCATCAGGTAAACGCCCAACTATTCACACCGCTATCACAAAACTAATAGGCCCAGTCCCTCGTTGAAACATTGTGCTGCAAGGGCTCACACATGCACACACTAGACAGAGGTGGGTAAGAAGTCTTATGCATAAACTATCAAATACAATAATAATTTAATTTATTGTGCTAAAGTATCTTACAGCTACCTAATTGCCTAAACACTATGATGGAGATTTATCAAAACCTTTGCAGAGGAAAGGTTGCCCAGTTCCCCATAGCAACCAATCAGATCCCTTCTTATATTTTTGACAAGGCCTTTGCAAAATGATAGACGCTATGTGATTGGTTGCTATGGACATCTAGGCAACTTTTCCTGTCAACAAGTTTTGATCAATCTCCCCCTATCTCTTCACTTCTAGAGTTTACCCTTAAAACAAATTATCCTCTATACCTATTGCCCCCTATTTACTTACATTTTCCTCTTGGAAAACCCACAAGTTGAGCCTCCAACATGTCCTTTCTAATCAGGCCCACATTCATACTGTTCTAAAGTCGCAAAATAACCTGACGACCTGAACTTCAAAATTCTAAATGATAAAGATGGCAGCATAGGAGAAAATTACACATTTTGAACCTAAAAACCCATTTGAGTTTTTAAGTTCAAAATACAGGCCTACCTCCTCCCCTTCAGCCTGCCTGTCCATCTCCAAAAATAGCCTTTTTTAACAATGAAACGCTGCTCCCTTGCTTTGAAAAAAGCAAACAGTTCAATTTCCATGTGCTGCCATTCTTTCATCCATTCGTCCTTCTACACCTATTTTCCCAATTCATCCTAAACTCATACTGTTCTCATGTGGCCAAGTTATAGGACTACCTGGCCAAGAAATTATGGATTCTAAAAAGGGTAGCAGTATAAGGGAAAATTACACATTTTGAACCCAAAAAACCATTGAGCGTTTTCAGGTTCAAAATGCAGGCCTCCTCCTCCCCTTCAGCCTGCCTGTCCATCTCCAAATTTGGCCTTTTTACCATTTTGGCACTCCTTCTTTGCTTTGAAAAAAGCAAACAGTACAGTTTCCATATTCTACCATCCTTTTATCCATTTGTCCTTCTACACCTATTTTCCCAAACCAATCTACACTCATACTGTTATTATTTTGCCAAGTTATCGGACAACCAGGCCCAAAAAGCATTGATTATAAAAGGATAGCAGCATAAAGGAAATTTACACATTTTGAACCCAAAAACCCATTTGAGTTTTCGGGTTCAATATGCAGGCCTCCTCCTCCCCTACAGCCTTCCTGTCCATCTCCAAAATTGAAATAAAAAAGCACAAACGGATGCGCTCCGTAGTGTAACACCAAAGGTGAGTTGGTAACCCTAAGTGTGAATTGCGCTTACCACATGAAGTTGTACTCCAACCAAGTACAACAATGGAACAGGGCATATCATCAAAGGATCTCTGCAGCTTCGTCCTGCTGAAATAGAATCACGATAAAAACAAGCAATCTCCAGGTAGCAGAGCGGGATCAATGGAAGCGCTGAGACCAGATGAGAAGTAAAAAGGATTTATTTCTCATAATGCAACGCGTTTCACGGTCACCCGCTTCCTTAGGCATCACACATGCACACACTAGACAGAGGTGGGTAAGAAGTCTTATGCATAAACTATCAAATACAATAATAACTTAATTTCTTGTGCTAAAGTATCTTACAACTACCTAATTACCTTAACACTATGAGGGAGATTTATCAAAACCTGTGCAGAGGAAAGGTTGCCCAGTTCCCCATAGCAACCAATCAGATTCCTTCTTATATTTTTGAAAAGGCCTTTGCAAAATGAAAGACGCTATGTGATTGGTTGCTATGGACATCAAGGCAATTTTTCCTGTAATGCATCAGGTAAATGCCCAACAATTCACACCGCTATCACAAAACTAATAGGCCCAGTCCCTGGTTGAAACATTGTGCTGCAAGGGCTCACACATGCGCACACTAGACAGAGGTGGGTATGAAGTCTTATGCATAAACTATCAAATACAATAATAACTTAATTTCTTGTGCTAAAGAATCTTACAGCTCCCTAATCGCCTAAACACTATGAGAGAGATTTACCAAAACCTGTGCAGAGGAAAGGTTGCCCAGTTCCCCATAGCAGCCAATCAGATCCCTTCTTATATTTTTGAAAAGGCTTTTACAAAATGAAAGACGCTATGTGATTGGTTGCTATGGACATCTAGGCAACTTTTCCTGTGATGCATCAGGTAAAAGCCCAACTATTCACACCGCTATAACCAAACTTATAGGCCCAGTCCCTCGTTGAAACATTGTGTTGCAAGGGCTCACACATGCACACACTAGACAGAGGTGGGTAAGAAGTCTTATGCATAAACTATTAAATACAATAATTTAATTTCTTGTGCTAAAGTATCTTACAGCTACCTAATTGCCTAAACACTATGAGGGAGATTTATCAAAACCTGTGCAGAGGAAAGGTTGCCCAGTTCCCCATAGCAACCAATCAGATCCCTTCTCATATTTTTGACTAGGTCTTTGCAAAATGATAGACGCTATGTGATTGGTTGCTATGGACATCTAGGCAACTTTTCCTGTCAACAGGTTTTGATCAATCTCCCCCTATCTCTTCACTTCTAGAGTTTACCCTTAAAACAAATTATCCTCTATACCTATAGCCCCCTATTTACTTACATTGTCCTCTTGGAAAACCCACAAGTTGAGCCTCCAACATGTCCTTTCTAATCAGACCCACATTCATACTGTTCTAAAGTCGCAAAATAACCTGACGACCTGAACTTCAAAATTCTAAATGATAAAGATGGCAGCATAGGAGAAAATTATACATTTTGAACCTAAAAACCCATTTGAGTTTTTAAGTTCAAAATACAGGCCTACCTCCTCCCCTTCAGCCTGCCTGTCCATCTCCAAAAATAGCCTTTTTTAACAATTATACGCTGCTCCCTTGCTTTGAAAAAAGCAAATAGTTAAATTTCCATGTGCTGCCATCCTTTCATCCATTCGTCCTTCTACACCTATTTTCCCAATCCATCCTAAACTCATACTGTTCTCATGTGGCCAAGTTATAGGACTACCTGGCCAAAAAATTATGGATTCTAAAAGGGTAGCAGCATAAGGGAAATTTACACATTTTGAACCCAAAAACCCATTTGAGTTTTCGGGTTCAAAATGCAGGCCTCCTCCTCCCCTATAGCCCTCCTGTCCATCTCCAAAATTGAAATAAAAAAGCAGAAACGGATGCGCTCCGTAGTGTAACACCAAAGGTGAGTTGGTAACCCTAAGTGTGAATTGCGCTTAAACATGAAGTTGTACTCCAACCAAGTCCAACAATGGAACAGGGCGTATCATCAATGGGTCTCTGCAGCTTCGTCCCACTGAAATAGAATCACAATAAAAACAAGCAATCTCCAGGTAGCAGAGCGGAATCAATGGAAGCGCTGAGGCCAGATGAGAAGTTATAAGGATTTATTTCCCATAATGCAACGCGTTTCAAGGTCACCCGCTTCCTCAGGCATCACACATGCACACACTAGACAGAGGTGGGTAAGAAGTCTTATGCATAAACTATTAAATACAATAGTAACTTAATTTCTTGTGCTAAAGTATCTTACAGCTACCTAATTACCTTAACTCTATGAGGGAGATTTATCAAAACCTGTGCAGAGAAAAGGTTGCCCAGTTCCCCATAGCAACCAATCAGATCCCTTCTTATATTTTTGAAAAGGCCTTTGCAAAATGAAAGACGCTATGTGATTGAATGGTTGCTATGGACATTTAGGCAATTTTTCCTGTGATGCATCAGGTAATGGCCCAACTATTCACACCGCTATCACAAAACTAATAGGCCCAGTCCCTCGTTGAAACATTGTGCTGCATGGGATCACACATGCGCACACTAGACAGAGGTGGGTATGAAGTCTTATGCATAAACTATCAAATACAATAATAACTTAATTTCTTGTGCTAAAGTATCTTACAGCTCCCTAATCGCCTAAACACTTTGAGAGAGATTTACCAAAACCTGTGCAGAGGAAAGGTTGCCCAGTTCCCCATAGCAACCAATCGGATCCCTTCTTATATTTTTGAAAAGGCTTTTTCAAAATGAAAGACGCTATGTGATTGGATGCTATGGACATCTAGGCAACTTTTCCTGTGATGCATCAGGTAAAAGCCCAACTATTCACACCACTATAACCAAACTTATAGGCCCAGTCCCTCGTTGAAACATTGTGCTGCAAGGGCTCACACATGCACACACTAGACAGAGGTGGGTAAGAAGTCTTATGCATAAACTATCAAATACAATAATTTAATTTCTTGTGCTAAAGTATCTTACAGCTACCTAATTGCCTAAACACTATGATGGAGATTTATCGAAACCTTTGCAGAGGAAAGGTTGCCCAGTTCCCCATAGCAACCAATCAGATCCCTTCTCATATTTTTGACAAGGCCTTTGCAAAATGATAGACGCTATGTGATTGGTTGCTATGGACATCTAGGCAACTTTTCCTGTCAACATTTTTTGATCAATCTCCCCCTATCTCTTCACTTCTAGAGTTTACCGTTAAAACAAATTATCCTCTATACCTATAGCCCCCTATTTACTTACATTGTCCTCTTGAAAAATCCACAAGTTAAGCCTCCAACATGTCCTTTCTAATCAGACCCACATTCATACTGTTCTAAAGTCGCAAAATAACCTGACGACCTGAACTTCAAAATTCTAAATGATAAAGATGGCAGCATAGGAGAAAATTACACTTTTTGAACCTAAAAACCCATTTGGGTTTTTAAGTTCAAAATACAGGCCTACCTCCTCCCCTTCAGCCTGCCTGTCCATCTCCAAAAATAGCCTTTTTTAACAATTATACTCTGCTCCCTTGCTTTGAAAAAAGCAAACACTAAATGATAATGATGGCAGCATAGGAGAAAATAACACATTTTGAACCTAAAAACCCATTTGAGTTTTCGGGTTCAATATGCAGGCCTCCTCCTCCCCTACAGCCTTCCTGTCCATCTCCATAATTGAAATAAAAAAGCACAAACGGATGCGCTCCGTAGTGTAACACCAAAGGTGAGTTGGTAACGCTAAGTGTGAATTGCGCTTAACACATGAAGTTGTACTCCAACCAGGTACAACAATGGAACAGGGCATATGATCAAAGGGTCTCTGTAGCTTCGTCCCGCTGAAATAGAATCACGATAAAAACAAGCAATCTCCAGGTAGCAGAGCGGGATCAATGGAATCGCTGAGACCAGATGAGAAGTTAAAAGGATTTATTTCTCATAATGCAACGCGTTTCACGGTCACCCGCTTCCTCAGGCATCACACATGCACACACTAGACAGAGGTAGGTAAAAAGTATTATGCATAAACTATCAAATACAATAATAACTTAATTTCTTGTGCTAAAGTATCTTACAGCTACCTAATTACCTTAACACTATGAGGGAGATTTATCAAAACCTGTGCAGAGGAAAGGTTGCCCAGTTCCCCAAAGCAACCAATCAGATCCCTTCTTATATTTTTGAAAAGGCCTTTGCAAAATGAAAGACGCTATGTGATTGGTTGCTATGGACATCAAGGCAGTTTTTCCTGTGATGCATCTGGTAAAGGCCCAACTATTCACACCGCTATCACAAAACTAATAGGCCCAGTCCCTGGTTGAAACATTGTGCTGCAAGGGCTCACACATGCGCACACTAGACAGAGGTGGGTATGAAGTCTTATGCATAAACTATCAAATACGATAATAATTTAATTTCTTGTGCTAAAGTATCTTACAGCTACCTAATTGCCTAAACACTATGAGGGAGATTTATCAAAACCTGTGCAGAGGAAAGGTTGCCCAGTTCTCCATAGCAACCAATCGGATCCCTTCTTATATTTTTGAAAAGGCTTTTTCAAAATGAAAGACGCTATGTGATTGGTTGCTATGGACATCTAGGCAACTTTTCTTGTGATGCATCAGGTAAAAGCCCAACTATTCACACCGCTATAACCAAACTTATAGGCCCAGTCCCTCGTTGAAACATTGTGCTGCAAGGGCTCACACATGCACACACTAGACAGAGGTGGGTAAGAAGTCTTATGCATAAACTATCAAATACAATAATAATTTAATTTCTTGTGCTAAAGTATCTTACAGCTACCTAATTGCCTAAACACTATGAGGGAGATTTATCAAAACCTGTGCAGAGGAAAGGTTGCCCAATTCCCCATAGCAACCAATCAGATCCCTTCTCATATTTTTGACTAGGCCTTTGCAAATTGATAGACGCTATGTGATTGGTTGCTATGGACATCTAGGCAACTTTTCCTGTCAACAGGTTTTGATCAATCTCCCCCTATCTCTTCACTTCTAGAGTTTACCCTTAAAAAAATTATCCTCTATACCTATAGCCCCCTATTTACTTACATTGTCCTCTTGGAAAACCCACAAGTTGAGCCTCCAACATGTCCTTTCTAATCAGGCCCACATTCATACTGTTTTAAAGTCGCAAAATAACCTGACGACCTGAACTTCAAAATTCTAAATGATAAAGATGGCAGCATAGGAGAAAATTATACATTTTGAACCTAAAAACCCATTTGAGTTTTTAAGTTCAAAATACAGGCCTACCTCCTCCCCTTCAGCCTGCCTGTCCATCTCCAAAAATAGCCTTTTTTAACAATTATACTCTGCTCCCTTGCTTTAAAAAAAGCAAACAGTTAAATTTCCATGTGCTGCCATCCTTTCATCCATTCGTCCTTCTACACCTATTTTCCCAATCCATCCTAAACTCATACTGTTCTCATGTGGCCAATTTGTAGGACTATCTGGCCAAAAAATTATGGATTCTAAAAGGGTAGCAGCATAAGGGAAATTTAAACATTTTGAACCCAAAAACCCATTTGAGTTTTCGGGTTCAAAATGCAGGCCTCCTCCTCCCCTACAGCCTTCCTGTCCATCTCCAAAATTGAAATAAAAAAGCACAAACGGATGCGCTCCGTAGTGTAACACCAAAGGTGAGTAGGTAACGCTTAGTGTGAATTGCGCTTACCACATGAAGTTGTACTCCAACCAAGTCCAACAATGGAACAGGGCGTATCATCAATGGGTCTCTGCAGCTTCGTCCCACTGAAATAGAATCACAATAAAAACAAGCAATCTCCAGGTAGCAGAGCGGGATCAATGGAAGTGCTGAGGCCAGATGAGAAGTTAAAAGGATTTATTTCCCATAATGCAACGCGTTTCACGGTCACCCGCTTCCTCAGGCATCACACATGCACACACTAGACAGAGGTGGGTAAGAAGTCTTATGCATAAACTATCAAATACAATAATAACTTAATTTCTTGTGCTAAAGTATCTTACAGCTACCTAATTACCTTAACTCTATGAGGGAGATTTATCAAAACCTGTGCAGAGAAAAGGTTGCCCAGTTCCCCATAGCAACCAATCAGATCCCTTCTTATATTTTTGAAAAGGCCTTTGCAAAATGAAAGACGCTATGTGATTGAATGGTTGCTATGGACATCTAGGCAATTTTTCCTGTGATGCATCAGGTAATGGCCCAACTATTCACACCACTATCACAAAACTAATAGGCCCAGTCCCTCGTTGAAACATTGTGCTGCAAGGGCTCACACATGCGCACACTAGACAGAGGTGGGTATGAAGTCTTATGCATAAACTATCAAATACAATAATAACTTAATTTCTTGTGCTAAAGTATCTTACAGCTCCCTAATCGCCTAAACACTATGAGAGAGATTTACCAAAACCTGTGCAGAGGAAAGGTTGCCCAGTTCCCCATAGCAACCAATCGGATCCCTTCTTATATTTTTGAAAAGGCTTTTTCAAAATGAAAGACGCTATGTGATTGGTTGCTATGGACATCTAGTCAACTTTTCCTGTGATGCATCAGGTAAAAGCCCAACTATTCACACCGCTATAACCAAACTTATAGGCCCAGTCCCTCGTTGAAACATTGTGCTGCAAGGGCTCACACATGCACACACTAGACAGAGGTGGGTAAGAAGTCTTATGCATAAACTATCAAATACAATAATTTAATTTCTTGTGCTAAAGTATCTTACAGCTACCTAATTGCCTAAACACTATGATGGAGATTTATCAAAACCTTTGCAGAGGAAAGGTTGCCCAGTTCCCCATAACAACCAATCAGATCCCTTCTCATATTTTTGACAAGGCCTTTGCAAAATGATAGACGCTATGTGATTGGTTGCTATGGACATCTAGGCAACTTTTCCTGTCAACATTTTTTGATCAATCTCCCCCTATCTCTTCACTTCTAGAGTTTACCGTTAAAACAAATTATCCTCTATACCTATAGCCCCCTATTTACTTACATTGTCCTCTTGAAAAACCCACAAGTTGAGCCTCCAACATGTCCTTTCTAATCAGACCCACATTCATACTGTTCTAAAGTCGCAAAATAACCTGACGACCTGAACTTCAAAATTCTAAATGATAAAGATGGCAGCATAGGAGAAAATTATACATTTTGAACCTAAAAACCCATTTGAGTTTTTAAGTTCAAAATACAGGCCTACCTCCTCCCCTTCAGCCTGCCTGTCCATCTCCAAAAATAGCCTTTTTTAACAATTATACGCTGCTCCCTTGCTTTGAAAAAAGCAAACAGTTCAATTTCCATGTGCTGCCATCCTTTCATCCATTCGTCCTTCTACACCTATTTTCCCAATCCATCCTAAACTCATACTGTTCTCATGTGGCCAAGTTATAGGACTTCCTGGCCAAAAAATTATGGATTCTAAAAGGGTAGCAGCATAAGGGAAATTTACACATTTTGAACCCAAAAACCCATTTGAGTTTTCGGGTTCAAAATGCAGGCCTCCTCCTCCCCTACAGCCTTCCTGTCCATCTCCAAAATTGAAATAAAAAAGCAGAAACGGATGCGCTCCGTAGTGTAACACCAAAGGTGAGTTGGTAACGCTAAGTGTGAATTGCGCTTACCACATGAAGTTGTACTCCAACCAAGTCCAACAATGGAACAGGTCGTATAATCAATGGGTCTTTGCAGCTTCGTCCCACTGAAATAGAATCACGATAAAAACAAGCAATCTCCAGGTAGCAGAGCGGGATCAATGGAAGCGCTGAGGCCAGATGAGAATTTAAAAGGATTTATTTCCCATAATGCAACGCGTTTCACGTTCACCCGCTTCCTCAGGCATCACACATGCACACACTAGACAGAGGTGGGTAAGAAGTCTTATGCATAAACTATCAAATACAATAATAACTTAATTTCTAGTGCTAAAGTATCTTACAGCTACCTAATTGCCTAAACACTATAAGGGAGAATTATCAAAACCTGTTCAAAAGAAAGGTTGCCCAGTTCCCCATAGCAACCAATCAGATCCCTTCTTATATTTTTGAAAAGGCTTTTTCAAAATGAAAGACGCTATGTGATTGGTTGCTATGGACATCTAGGCAACTTTTCCTGTGATGCATCAGGTAAAAGCCCAACTATTCACACCGCTATAACCAAACTTATAGGCCCAGTCCCTCGTTGAAACTTTGTGTTGCAAGGGCTCACACATGCACACACTAGACAGAGGTGGGTAAGAAGTCTTATGCATAAACTATTAAATACAATAATTTAATTTCTTGTGCTAAAGTATCTTACAGCTACCTAATTGCCTAAACACTATGAGGGAGATTTATCAAAACCTGTGCAGAGGAAAGGTTGCCCAGTTCCCCATAGCAACCAATCAGATCCCTTCTCATATTTTTGACTAGGCCTTTGCAAAATGATAGACGCTATGTGATTGGTTGCTATGGACATCTAGGCAACTTTTCCTGTCAACAGGTTTTGATCAATCTCCCCCTATCTCTTCACTTCTAGAGTTTACCCTTAAAACAAATTATCCTCTATACCTATAGCCCCCTATTTACTTACATTGTCCTCTTGGAAAACCCACAAGTTGAGCCTCCAACATGTCCTTTCTAATCAAACCCACATTCATACTGTTCTAAAGTCGCAAAATAACCTGACGACCTGAACTTCAAAATTCTAAATGATAAAGATGGCAGCATAGGAGAAAATTATACATTTTGAACCTAAAAACCCATTTGAGTTTTTAAGTTCAAAATACAGGCCTACCTCCTCCCCTTCAGCCTGCCTGTCCATCTCCAAAAATAGCCTTTTTTAACAATTATACGCTGCTCCCTTGCTTTGAAAAAAGCAAACAGTTCAATTTCCATGTGCTGCCATCCTTTCATCCATTCGTCCTTCTACACCTATTTTCCCAATCCATCCTAAACTCATACTGTTCTCATGTGGCCAAGTTATAGGACTTCCTGGCCAAAAAATTATGGATTCTAAAAGGGTAGCAGCATAAGGGAAATTTACACATTTTGAACCCAAAAACCCATTTGAGTTTTCGGGTTCAAAATGCAGGCCTCCTCCTCCCCTACAGCCTTCCTGTCCATCTCCAAAATTGAAATAAAAAAGCAGAAACGGATGCGCTCCGTAGTGTAACACCAAAGGTGAGTTGGTAACGCTAAGTGTGAATTGCGCTTACCACATGAAGTTGTACTCCAACCAAGTCCAACAATGGAACAGGTCGTATAATCAATGGGTCTTTGCAGCTTCGTCCCACTGAAATAGAATCACGATAAAAACAAGCAATCTCCAGGTAGCAGAGCGGGATCAATGGAAGCGCTGAGGCCAGATGAGAATTTAAAAGGATTTATTTCCCATAATGCAACGCGTTTCACGTTCACCCGCTTCCTCAGGCATCACACATGCACACACTAGACAGAGGTGGGTAAGAAGTCTTATGCATAAACTATCAAATACAATAATAACTTAATTTCTAGTGCTAAAGTATCTTACAGCTACCTAATTGCCTAAACACTATAAGGGAGAATTATCAAAACCTGTTCAAAAGAAAGGTTGCCCAGTTCCCCATAGCAACCAATCAGATCCCTTCTTATATTTTTGAAAAGGCTTTTTCAAAATGAAAGACGCTATGTGATTGGTTGCTATGGACATCTAGGCAACTTTTCCTGTGATGCATCAGGTAAAAGCCCAACTATTCACACCGCTATAACCAAACTTATAGGCCCAGTCCCTCGTTGAAACTTTGTGTTGCAAGGGCTCACACATGCACACACTAGACAGAGGTGGGTAAGAAGTCTTATGCATAAACTATTAATACAATAATTTAATTTCTTGTGCTAAAGTATCTTACAGCTACCTAATTGCCTAAACACTATGAGGGAGATTTATCAAAACCTGTGCAGAGGAAAGGTTGCCCAGTTCCCCATAGCAACCAATCAGATCCCTTCTCATATTTTTGACTAGGCCTTTGCAAAATGATAGACGCTATGTGATTGGTTGCTATGGACATCTAGGCAACTTTTCCTGTCAACAGGTTTTGATCAATCTCCCCCTATCTCTTCACTTCTAGAGTTTACCCTTAAAACAAATTATCCTCTATACCTATAGCCCCCTATTTACTTACATTGTCCTCTTGGAAAACCCACAAGTTGAGCCTCCAACATGTCCTTTCTAATCAAACCCACATTCATACTGTTCTAAAGTCGCAAAATAACCTGACGACCTGAACTTCAAAATTCTAAATGATAAAGATGGCAGCATAGGAGAAAATTATACATTTTGAACCTAAAAACCCATTTGAGTTTTTAAGTTCAAAATACAGGCCTACCTCCTCCCCTTCAGCCTGCCTGTCCATCTCCAAAAATAGCCTTTTTTAACAATTATACGCTGCTCCCTTGCTTTGAAAAAAGCAAACAGTTCAATTTCCATGTGCTGCCATCCTTTCATCCATTCGTCCTTCTACACCTATTTTCCCAATCCATCCTAAACTCATACTGTTCTCATGTGGCCAAGTTATAGGACTTCCTGGCCAAAAAATTATGGATTCTAAAAGGGTAGCAGCATAAGGGAAATTTACACATTTTGAACCCAAAAACCCATTTGAGTTTTCGGGTTCAAAATGCAGGCCTCCTCCTCCCCTACAGCCTTCCTGTCCATCTCCAAAATTGAAATAAAAAAGCAGAAACGGATGCGCTCCGTAGTGTAACACCAAAGGTGAGTTGGTAACGCTAAGTGTGAATTGCGCTTACCACATGAAGTTGTACTCCAACCAAGTCCAACAATGGAACAGGTCGTATAATCAATGGGTCTTTGCAGCTTCGTCCCACTGAAATAGAATCACGATAAAAACAAGCAATCTCCAGGTAGCAGAGCGGGATCAATGGAAGCGCTGAGGCCAGATGAGAATTTAAAAGGATTTATTTCCCATAATGCAACGCGTTTCACGTTCACCCGCTTCCTCAGGCATCACACATGCACACACTAGACAGATGTGGGTAAGACGTCTTATGCATAAACTGTTAAATACAATAATAACTTAATTTCTAGTGCTAAAGTATCTTACAGCTCCCTAATCGCCTAAGCATTATGAGAGAGATTTACCAAAACCTGTGCAGAGGAAAGGTTGCCCAGTTCCCCATAGCAACCAATCAGATCCCTTCTTATATTTTTGAAAAGGCTTTTTCAATATGAAAGACGCTATGTAATTGGTTGCTATGGACATCTAGGCAACTTTTACTGTGATGCATCAGGTAAAAGCCCAACTATTCAAACCGCTATAACCAAACTTATAGGCCCAGTCCCTCGTTGAAACATTGTGCTGCAAGGGCTCACACATGCACACACTAGACAGAGGTGGGTAAGAAGTCTTATGCATAAACTATCAAATACAATAATAATTTAATTTCTTGTGCTAAAGTATCTTACAGCTACCTAATTGCCTAAAGACTGTGAGGGAGATTTATCAAAACCTGTGCAGAGGAAAGGTTGCCCAGTTCCCCATAGCAACCAATCAGATCCCTTCTCATATTTTTGACAAGGCCTTTGCAAAATGAAAGACGCTCTGTGATTGGTTGCTATGGACATCTAGGCAACTTTTCCTGTCAACAGGTTTAGATCAATCTCCCCCTATCTCTTCACTTCTAGAGTTTACCCTTACAACAAATTACCCTCTATACCTATAGCCCCCTATTTACTTACATTGTCCTCTTGGAAAACCCACAAGTTGAGCCTCCAACATGTCCTTTCTAATCAGGCCCACATTCATACTGTTCTAAAGTCGCAAAATAACCTGACGACCTGAACTTCAAAATTCTAAATGATAAAGATGGCAGCATAGGAGAAAATTATACATTTTGAACCTAAAAACCCATTTGAGTTTTTAAGTTCAAAATACAGGCCTACCTCCTCCCCTTCAGCCTGCCTGTCCATCTCCAAAAATAGCCTTTTTTAACAATTATACGCTGCTCCCTTGCTTTGAAAAAAGCAAACAGTTCAATTTCCATGTGCTGCCATCCTTTCATCCATTCGTCCTTCTACACCTATTTTCCCAATCCATCCTAAACTCATACTGTTCTCATGTGGCCAAGTTATAGGACTACCTGGCCAAAATATTATGGATTCTAAAAGGGTAGCAGCATAAGGGAAATTTACACATTTTGAACCCAAAAACCCATTTGAGTTTTCGGGTTCAAAATGCAGGCCTCCTCCTCCCCTACAGCCATTCTTTCCATCTCCAAAATTGAAATAAAAAAGCACAAACGGGTGCGCTCCGTAGTGTAACACCAAAGGTGAGTAGGTAACGCTTAGTGTGAATTGCGCTTAAACATGAAGTTGTACTCCAACCAAGTCCAACAATGGAACAGGGCGTATCATCAATGGGTCTCTGCAGCTTCGTCCCACTGAAATAGAATCACAATAAAAACAAGCAATCTCCAGGTAGCAGAGCGGGATCAATGGAAGCGCTGAGGCCAGATGAGAAGTTAAAAGGATTTATTTCCCATAATGCAACGCGTTTCAAGGTCACCCGCTTCCTCAGGCATCACACATGCACACACTAGACAGAGGTGGGTAAGAAGTCTTATGCATAAACTATCAAATACAATAGTAACTTAATTTCTTGTGCTAAAGTATCTTACAGCTCCCTAATTACCTTAACTCTATGAGGGAGATTTATCAAAACCTGTGCAGAGAAAAGGTTGCCCAGTTCCCCATAGCAACCAATCAGATCCCTTCTTATATTTTTGAAAAGGCCTTTGCAAAATGAAAGACGCTATGTGATTGAATGGTTGCTATGGACATCTAGGCAACTTTTCCTGTGATGCATCAGGTAAAAGCCCAACTATTCACACCGCTATAACCAAACTTATAGGCCCAGTCCCTCGTTGAAACATTGTGCTGCAAGGGCTCACACATGCACACACTAGACAGAGGTGGGTAAGAAGTCTTATGCATAAACTATCAAATACAATAATTTAATTTCTTGTGCTAAAGTATCTTACAGCTACCTAATTGCCTAAACACTATGATGGAGATTTATCAAAACCTTTGCAGAGGAAAGGTTGCCCAGTTCCCCATAGCAACCAATCAGATCCCTTCTTATATTTTTGACAAGGCCTTTGCAAAATGATAGACGCTATGTGATTGGTTGCTATGGACATCTAGGCAACTTTTCCTGTCAACAGGTTTTGATCAATCTCCCCCTATCTCTTCACTTCTAGAGTTTACCCTTAAAACAAATTATCCTCTATACCTATAGCCCCCTATTTACCTACATTTTCCTCTTGGAAAACCCACAAGTTGAGCCTCCAACATGTCCTTTCTAATCAGGCCCACATTCATACTGTTCTAAAGTCGCAAAATAACCTGACGACCTGAACTTCAAAATTCTAAATGATAAAGATGGCAGCATAGGAGAAAATTACACATTTTGAACCTAAAAACCCATTTGAGTTTTTAAGTTCAAAATACAGGCCTACCTCCTCCCCTTCAGCCTGCCTGTCCATCTCCAAAAATAGCCTTTTTAACAATGAAACGCTGCTCCCTTGCTTTGAAAAAAGCAAACAGTTCAATTTCCATGTGCTGCCATTCTTTCATCCATTCGTCCTTCTACACCTATTTTCCCAATTCATCCTAAACTCATACTGTTCTCATGTGGCCACGTTATAGGACTACCTGGCCAAGAAATTATGGATTCTAAAAGGGTAGCAGTATAAGGGAAAATTACACATTTTGAACCCAAAAAACCCATGAGCGTTTTCAGGTTCAAAATGCAGGCCTCCTCCTCCCCTTCAGCCTGCCTGTCCATCTCCAAATTTGGCCTTTTTACCATTTTGGCACTCCTTCTTTGCTTTGAAAAAAGCAAACAGTACAGTTTCCATATTCTGCCATCCTTTTATCCATTTGTCCTTCTACACCTATTTTCCCAAACCAATCTACACTTATACTGTTCTCATTTTGCCAAGTTATCGGACAACCAGGCCCAAAAATCATGGATTATAAAAGGATAGCAGCATAAAGGAAATTTACACATTTTGAACCCAAAAACCCATTTGAGTTTTCGGGTTCAATATGCAGGCCTCCTCCTCCCCTACAGCCTTCCTGTCCATCTCCAAAATTGAAATAAAAAAGCACAAACGGATGCGCTCCGTAGTGTAACACCAAAGGTGAGTTGGTAACCCTAAGTGTGAATTGCGCTTACCACATGAAGTTGTACTCCAACCAAGTACAACAATGGAACAGGGCATATCATCAAAGGGTCTCTGCAGCTTCGTCCCGCTAAAATAGAATCACGATAAAAACAAGCAATCTCCAGGTAGCAGAGCGGGATCAATGGAAGCGCTGAGACCAGATAAGAAGTTAGAAGGATTTGTTTCTCATAATGCAACGCGTTTCATGGTCACCCGCTTCCTCAGGCATCACACATGCACACACTAGACAGAGGTGGGTAAGAAGTCTTATGCATAAACTATCAAATACAATAATAACTTAATTTCTTGTGCTAAAGTATCATACAACTACCTAATTACCTTAACACTATGAGGGAGATTTATCAAAACCTGTGCAGAGGAAAGGTTGCCCAGTTCCCCATAGCAACCAATCAGATCCCTTTTTATATTTTTGACAAGGCCTTTGCAAAATGAAAGACGCTATGTGATTGGTTGCTATGGACATCTAGGCAATTTTCCCTGTGATGCATCAGGTAAACGCCCAACTATTCACACCGCTATCACAAAACTAATAGGCCCAGTCCCTCGTTGAAACATTGTGCTGCAAGGGCTCACACATGCACAAACTAGACAGAGGTGGGTAAGAAGTATTATGCATAAACTATCAAATACAATAATAACTTAATTTCTAGTGCTAAAGTATCTTACAGCTACCTAATTGCCTAAACACTATAAGGGAGATTTATTAAAACCTGTGCAAAGGAAAGGTTGCCCAGTTCCCCATAGCAACCAATCAGATCCCTTCTTATATTTTTGAAAAGGCCTTTGCAAAATGAAAGACGCTATGTGATTGATTGGTTGCTATGGACATCTAGGCAATTTTTCCTGTGATGCATCAGATAATGGCCCAACTATTCACACCGCTATCACAAAACTAATAGGCCGAGTCCCTTGTTGAAACATTGTGCTGCAAGGGCTCACACATGCACACACTAGACAGAGGTGGGTATGAAGTCTTATGCATAAACTATCAAATACAATAATAACTTAGTTTCTTGTGCTAAAGTATCTTACAGCTACCTAATTGCCTAAACACTATGAGGGAGATTTATCAAAACCTGTGCAGAGGAAAGGTTGCCCAGTTCCCCATAGCAACCAATCAGATCCCTTCTTATATTTTTGAAAAGGCCTTTGCAAAATCAAAGACGCTTTGTGATTGGTTGCTATAGTCATCTAGGCAACTTTTCCTGTGATGCATCAGGTAAAAGCCCAACTATTCACACCGCTATCACAAAACTAATAGGCCCAGTCCCTCGTTGAAACATTGTGCTGCAAGGGCTCACACATGCACACAATAGACAGAGGTGGATAAGAAGTCTTATGCATAAACTATCAAATACAATAGTAACTTAATTTCTTGTGCTAAAGTATCTTACAGCTCCCTAATTACCTTAACTCTATGAGGGAGATTTATCAAAACCTGTGCAGAGAAAAGGTTGCCCAGTTCCCCATAGCAACCAATCAGATCCCTTCTTATATTTTTGAAAAGGCCTTTGCAAAATGAAAGACGCTATGTGATTGAATGGATGCTATGGACATCTAGGCAACTTTTCCTGTGATGCATCAGGTAAAAGCCCAACTATTCACACCGCTATAACCAAACTTATAGGCCCAGTCCCTCGTTGAAACATTGTGCTGCAAGGGCTCACACATGCACACACTAGACAGAGGTGGGTAAGAAGTCTTATGCATAAACTATCAAATACAATAATTTAATTTCTTGTGCTAAAGTATCTTACAGCTACCTAGTTGCCTAAACACTATGATGGAGATTTATCAAAACCTTTGCAGAGGAAAGGTTGCCCAGTTCCCCATAGCAACCAATCAGATCCCTTCTCATATTTTTGACAAGGCCTTTGCAAAATGATAGACGCTATGTCATTGGTTGCTATGGACATCTAGGCAACTTTTCCTGTCAACATTTTTTGATCAATCTCCCCCTATCTCTTCACTTCTAGAGTTTACCGTTAAAACAAATTATCCTCTATACCTATAGCCCCCTATTTACTTACATTGTCCTCTTGAAAAACCCACAAGTTGAGCCTCCAACATGTCCTTTCTAATCAGACCCACATTCATACTGTTCTAAAGTCGCAAAATAACCTGACGACCTGAACTTCAAAATTCTAAATGATAAAGATGGCAGCATAGGAGAAAATTATACATTTTGAACCTAAAAACCCATTTGAGTTTTTAAGTTCAAAATACAGGCCTACCTCCTCCCCTTCAGCCTGCCTGTCCATCTCCAAAAATAGCCTTTTTTAACAATTATACGCTGCTCCCTTGCTTTGAAAAAAGCAAACAGTTCAATTTCCATGTGCTGCCATCCTTTCATCCATTCGTCCTTCTACACCTATTTTCCCAATCCATCCTAAACTCATACTGTTCTCATGTGGCCAAGTTATAGGACTACCTGGCCAAAAAATTATGGATTCTAAAAGGGTAGCAGCATAAGGGAAATTTACACATTTTGAACCCAAAAACCCATTTGAGTTTTCGGGTTCAAAATGCAGGCCTCCTCCTCCCCTACAGCCTTCCTTTCCATCTC
Organism: Hyla sarda; assembly: GCF_029499605.1. NCBI lineage: Eukaryota > Metazoa > Chordata > Amphibia > Anura > Hylidae > Hyla > Hyla sarda. The sequence continues at coordinate 168,859 of NW_026610440.1, read as the reverse complement.
CAAAATTGAAATAAAAAAGCACAAACGGATGCGCTCCGTAGTGTAACACCAAAGGTGAGTTGGTAACGTTAAGTGTGAATTGCGCTTACCACATGAAGTTGTACTCCAACCAAGTCCAACAATGGAACAGGTCGTATAATCAATGGGTCTTTGCAGCTTCGTCCCACTGAAATAGAATCACGATAAAAACAAGCAATCCCCAGGTAGCAGAGCGGGATCAATGGAAGCGCTGAGGCCAGATGAGAATTTAAAAGGATTTATTTCCCATAATGCAACGCGTTTCACGTTCACCCGCTTCCTCAGGCATCACACATGCACACACTAGACAGAGGTGGGTAAGAAGTTTTATGCATAAACTATCAAATACAATAATAACTTAATTTCTAGTGCTAAAGTATCTTACAGCTACCTAATTGCCTAAACACTATAAGGGAGATTTATCAAAACCTGTTCAAAAGAAAGGTTGCCCAGTTCCCCATAGCAACCAATCAGATCCCTTCTTATATTTTTGACAAGGCCTTTGCAAAATGAAAGACGCTATGTGATTGGTTGCTATGGACATCTAGGCAATTTTTCCTGTGATGCATCAGGTAAACGCCCAACTATTCACACCGCTATCACAAAACTAATAGGCCCAGTCCCTCGTTGAAACATTGTGCTGCAAGGGCTCACACATGCACACACTAGACAGAGGTGGGTAAGAAGTCTTATGCATAAACTATGAAATACAATAATAATTTAATTTATTGTGCTAAAGTATCTTACAGCTACCTAATTGCCTAAACACTATGATGGAGATTTATCAAAACCTTTGCAGAGGAAAGGTTGCCCAGTTCCCCATAGCAACCAATCAGATCCCTTCTTATATTTTTGACAAGGCCTTTGCAAAATGTTAGACGCTATGTGATTGGTTGCTATGGACATCTAGGCAACTTTTCCTGTCAACAGGTTTTGATCAATCTCCCCCTATCTCTTCACTTCTAGAGTTTACCCTTAAAACAAATTATCCTCTATACCTATAGCCCCCTATTTACTTACATTTTCCTCTTGGAAAACCCACAAGTTGAGCCTCCAACATGTCCTTTCTAATAAGGCCCACATTCATACTGTTCTAAAGTCGCAAAATAACCTGACGACCTGAACTTCAAAATTCTAAATGATAAAGATGGCAGCATAGGAGAAAATTACACATTTTGAACCTAAAAACCCATTTGAGTTTTTAAGTTCAAAATACAGGCCTACCTCCTCCCCTTCAGCCTGCCTGTCCATCTCCAAAAATAGCCTTTTTTAACAATGAAACGCTGCTCCCTTGCTTTGAAAAAAGCAAACAGTTCAATTTCCATGTGCTGCCATTCTTTCATCCATTCGTCCTTCTACACCTATTTTCCCAATTCATCCTAAACTCATACTGTTCTCATGTGGCCAAGTTATAGGACTACCTGGCCAAGAAATTATGGATTCTAAAAAGGGTAGCAGTATAAGGGAAAATTACACATTTTGAACCCAAAAAACCCATGAGCGTTTTCAGGTTCAAAATGCAGGCCTCCTCCTCCCCTTCAGCCTGCCTGTCCATCTCCAAATTTGGCCTTTTTTTATCATTTTGGCACTCCTTCTTTGCTTTGTAAAAAGCAAACAGTACAGTTTCCATATTCTGCCATCCTTTTATCCATTTGTCCTTCTACACCTATTTTCCCAAACCAATCTACACTCATACTGTTATTATTTTGCCAAGTTATCGGACAACCAGGCCCAAAAATCATGGATTATAAAAGGATAGCAGCATAAAGGAAATTTACACATTTTGAACCCAAAAACCCATTTGAGTTTTCGGGTTCAATATGCAGGCCTCCTCCTCCCCTACAGCCTTCCTGTCCATCTCCAAAATTGAAATAAAAAAGCACAAACGGATGCGCTCCGTAGTGTAACACCAAAGGTGAGTTGGTAACACTAAGTGTGAATTGCGCTTACCACATGAAGTTGTACTCCAACCAAGTACAACAATGGAACAGGGCATATCATCAAAGGGTCTCTGAAGCTTCGTCCCGCTGAAATAGAATCACAATAAAAACAAGCAATCTCCAGGTAGCAGAGCGGGATCAATGGAAGCGCTGAGACCAGATGAGAAGTAAAAAGGATTTATTTCTCATAATGCAACGCGTTTCACGGTCACCCGCTTCCTTAGGCATCACACATGCACACACTAGACAGAGGTGGGTAAGAAGTCTTATGCATAAACTATCAAATACAATAATAACTTAATTTCTTGTGCTAAAGTATCTTACAACTACCTAATTACCTTAACACTATGAGGGAGATTTATCAAAACCTGTGCAGAGGAAAGGTTGCCCAGTTCCCCATAGCAACCAATCAGATTCCTTCTTATATTTTTGAAAAGGCCTTTGCAAAATGAAAGACGCTATGTGATTGGTTGCTATGGACATCAAGGCAATTTTTCCTGTAATGCATCAGGTAAATGCCCAACAATTCACACCGCTATCACAAAACTAATAGGCCCAGTCCCTGGTTGAAACATTGTGCTGCAAGGGCTCACACATGCGCACACTAGACAGAGGTGGGTATGAAGTCTTATGCATAAACTATCAAATACAATAATAACTTAATTTCTTGTGCTAAAGTATCTTACAGCTCCCTAATTGCCTAAACACTATAAGGGAGATTTATCAAAACCTGTTCAAAAGAAAGGTTGCCCAGTTCCCCATAGCAACCAATCAGATCCCTTCTTATATTTTTGACAAGGCCTTTGCAAAATGAAAGACGCTATGTGATTGGTTGCTATGGACATCTAGGCAATTTTTCCTGTGATGCATCAGGTAAACGCCCAACTATTCACACCGCTATCACAAAACTAATAGGCCCAGTCCCTCGTTGAAACATTGTGTTGCAAGGGCTCACACATGCACACACTAGACAGAGGTGGGTAAGAAGTCTTATGCATAAACTATTAAATACAATAATTTAATTTCTTGTGCTAAAGTATCTTACAGCTACCTAATTGCCTAAACACTATGAGGGAGATTTATCAAAACCTTTGCAGAGGAAAGGTTGCCCAGTTCCCCATAGCAACCAATCAGATCCCTTCTCATATTTTTGACTAGGTCTTTGCAAAATGATAGACGCTATGTGATTGGTTGCTATGGACATCTAGGCAACTTTTCCTGTCAACAAGTTTTGATCAATCTCCCCCTATCTCTTCACTTCTAGAGTTTACCCTTAAAACAAATTATCCTCTATACCTATAGCCCCCTATTTACTTACATTGTCCTCTTGGAAAACCCACAAGTTGAGCCTCCAACATGTCCTTTCTAATCAGACCCACATTCATACTGTTCTAAAGTCGCAAAATAACCTGACGACCTGAACTTCAAAATTCTAAATGATAAAGATGGCAGCATAGGAGAAAATTATACATTTTGAACCTAAAAACCCATTTGAGTTTTTAAGTTCAAAATACAGGCCTACCTCCTCCCCTTCAGCCTGCCTGTCCATCTCCAAAAATAGCCTTTTTTAACAATTATACGCTGCTCCCTTGCTTTGAAAAAAGCAAATAGTTAAATTTCCATGTGCTGCCATCCTTTCATCCATTCGTCCTTCTACACCTATTTTCCCAATCCATCCTAAACTCATACTGTTCTCATGTGGCCAAGTTATAGGACTACCTGGCCAAAAAATTATGGATTCTAAAAGGGTAGCAGCATAAGGGAAATTTACACATTTTGAACCCAAAAACCCATTTGAGTTTTCGGGTTCAAAATGCAGGCCTCCTCCTCCCCTATAGCCCTCCTGTCCATCTCCAAAATTGAAATAAAAAAGCAGAAACGGATGCGCTCCGTAGTGTAACACCAAAGGTGAGTTGGTAACCCTAAGTGTGAATTGCGCTTAAACATGAAGTTGTACTCCAACCAAGTCCAACAATGGAACAGGGCGTATCATCAATGGGTCTCTGCAGCTTCGTCCCACTGAAATAGAATCACAATAAAAACAAGCAATCTCCAGGTAGCAGAGCGGAATCAATGGAAGCGCTGAGGCCAGATGAGAAGTTATAAGGATTTATTTCCCATAATGCAACGCGTTTCAAGGTCACCCGCTTCCTCAGGCATCACACATGCACACACTAGACAGAGGTGGGTAAGAAGTCTTATGCATAAACTATTAAATACAATAGTAACTTAATTTCTTGTGCTAAAGTATCTTACAGCTACCTAATTACCTTAACTCTATGAGGGAGATTTATCAAAACCTGTGCAGAGAAAAGGTTGCCCAGTTCCCCATAGCAACCAATCAGATCCCTTCTTATATTTTTGAAAAGGCCTTTGCAAAATGAAAGACGCTATGTGATTGAATGGTTGCTATGGACATTTAGGCAATTTTTCCTGTGATGCATCAGGTAATGGCCCAACTATTCACACCGCTATCACAAAACTAATAGGCCCAGTCCCTCGTTGAAACATTGTGCTGCATGGGATCACACATGCGCACACTAGACAGAGGTGGGTATGAAGTCTTATGCATAAACTATCAAATACAATAATAACTTAATTTCTTGTGCTAAAGTATCTTACAGCTCCCTAATCGCCTAAACACTTTGAGAGAGATTTACCAAAACCTGTGCAGAGGAAAGGTTGCCCAGTTCCCCATAGCAACCAATCGGATCCCTTCTTATATTTTTGAAAAGGCTTTTTCAAAATGAAAGACGCTATGTGATTGGATGCTATGGACATCTAGGCAACTTTTCCTGTGATGCATCAGGTAAAAGCCCAACTATTCACACCACTATAACCAAACTTATAGGCCCAGTCCCTCGTTGAAACATTGTGCTGCAAGGGCTCACACATGCACACACTAGACAGAGGTGGGTAAGAAGTCTTATGCATAAACTATCAAATACAATAATTTAATTTCTTGTGCTAAAGTATCTTACAGCTACCTAATTGCCTAAACACTATGATGGAGATTTATCGAAACCTTTGCAGAGGAAAGGTTGCCCAGTTCCCCATAGCAACCAATCAGATCCCTTCTCATATTTTTGACAAGGCCTTTGCAAAATGATAGACGCTATGTGATTGGTTGCTATGGACATCTAGGCAACTTTTCCTGTCAACATTTTTTGATCAATCTCCCCCTATCTCTTCACTTCTAGAGTTTACCGTTAAAACAAATTATCCTCTATACCTATAGCCCCCTATTTACTTACATTGTCCTCTTGAAAAATCCACAAGTTAAGCCTCCAACATGTCCTTTCTAATCAGACCCACATTCATACTGTTCTAAAGTCGCAAAATAACCTGACGACCTGAACTTCAAAATTCTAAATGATAAAGATGGCAGCATAGGAGAAAATTACACTTTTTGAACCTAAAAACCCATTTGGGTTTTTAAGTTCAAAATACAGGCCTACCTCCTCCCCTTCAGCCTGCCTGTCCATCTCCAAAAATAGCCTTTTTTAACAATTATACTCTGCTCCCTTGCTTTGAAAAAAGCAAACACTAAATGATAATGATGGCAGCATAGGAGAAAATAACACATTTTGAACCTAAAAACCCATTTGAGTTTTCGGGTTCAATATGCAGGCCTCCTCCTCCCCTACAGCCTTCCTGTCCATCTCCATAATTGAAATAAAAAAGCACAAACGGATGCGCTCCGTAGTGTAACACCAAAGGTGAGTTGGTAACGCTAAGTGTGAATTGCGCTTAACACATGAAGTTGTACTCCAACCAGGTACAACAATGGAACAGGGCATATGATCAAAGGGTCTCTGTAGCTTCGTCCCGCTGAAATAGAATCACGATAAAAACAAGCAATCTCCAGGTAGCAGAGCGGGATCAATGGAATCGCTGAGACCAGATGAGAAGTTAAAAGGATTTATTTCTCATAATGCAACGCGTTTCACGGTCACCCGCTTCCTCAGGCATCACACATGCACACACTAGACAGAGGTAGGTAAAAAGTATTATGCATAAACTATCAAATACAATAATAACTTAATTTCTTGTGCTAAAGTATCTTACAGCTACCTAATTACCTTAACACTATGAGGGAGATTTATCAAAACCTGTGCAGAGGAAAGGTTGCCCAGTTCCCCAAAGCAACCAATCAGATCCCTTCTTATATTTTTGAAAAGGCCTTTGCAAAATGAAAGACGCTATGTGATTGGTTGCTATGGACATCAAGGCAGTTTTTCCTGTGATGCATCTGGTAAAGGCCCAACTATTCACACCGCTATCACAAAACTAATAGGCCCAGTCCCTGGTTGAAACATTGTGCTGCAAGGGCTCACACATGCGCACACTAGACAGAGGTGGGTATGAAGTCTTATGCATAAACTATCAAATACGATAATAATTTAATTTCTTGTGCTAAAGTATCTTACAGCTACCTAATTGCCTAAACACTATGAGGGAGATTTATCAAAACCTGTGCAGAGGAAAGGTTGCCCAGTTCTCCATAGCAACCAATCGGATCCCTTCTTATATTTTTGAAAAGGCTTTTTCAAAATGAAAGACGCTATGTGATTGGTTGCTATGGACATCTAGGCAACTTTTCTTGTGATGCATCAGGTAAAAGCCCAACTATTCACACCGCTATAACCAAACTTATAGGCCCAGTCCCTCGTTGAAACATTGTGCTGCAAGGGCTCACACATGCACACACTAGACAGAGGTGGGTAAGAAGTCTTATGCATAAACTATCAAATACAATAATAATTTAATTTCTTGTGCTAAAGTATCTTACAGCTACCTAATTGCCTAAACACTATGAGGGAGATTTATCAAAACCTGTGCAGAGGAAAGGTTGCCCAATTCCCCATAGCAACCAATCAGATCCCTTCTCATATTTTTGACTAGGCCTTTGCAAATTGATAGACGCTATGTGATTGGTTGCTATGGACATCTAGGCAACTTTTCCTGTCAACAGGTTTTGATCAATCTCCCCCTATCTCTTCACTTCTAGAGTTTACCCTTAAAAAAATTATCCTCTATACCTATAGCCCCCTATTTACTTACATTGTCCTCTTGGAAAACCCACAAGTTGAGCCTCCAACATGTCCTTTCTAATCAGGCCCACATTCATACTGTTTTAAAGTCGCAAAATAACCTGACGACCTGAACTTCAAAATTCTAAATGATAAAGATGGCAGCATAGGAGAAAATTATACATTTTGAACCTAAAAACCCATTTGAGTTTTTAAGTTCAAAATACAGGCCTACCTCCTCCCCTTCAGCCTGCCTGTCCATCTCCAAAAATAGCCTTTTTTAACAATTATACTCTGCTCCCTTGCTTTAAAAAAAGCAAACAGTTAAATTTCCATGTGCTGCCATCCTTTCATCCATTCGTCCTTCTACACCTATTTTCCCAATCCATCCTAAACTCATACTGTTCTCATGTGGCCAATTTGTAGGACTATCTGGCCAAAAAATTATGGATTCTAAAAGGGTAGCAGCATAAGGGAAATTTAAACATTTTGAACCCAAAAACCCATTTGAGTTTTCGGGTTCAAAATGCAGGCCTCCTCCTCCCCTACAGCCTTCCTGTCCATCTCCAAAATTGAAATAAAAAAGCACAAACGGATGCGCTCCGTAGTGTAACACCAAAGGTGAGTAGGTAACGCTTAGTGTGAATTGCGCTTACCACATGAAGTTGTACTCCAACCAAGTCCAACAATGGAACAGGGCGTATCATCAATGGGTCTCTGCAGCTTCGTCCCACTGAAATAGAATCACAATAAAAACAAGCAATCTCCAGGTAGCAGAGCGGGATCAATGGAAGTGCTGAGGCCAGATGAGAAGTTAAAAGGATTTATTTCCCATAATGCAACGCGTTTCACGGTCACCCGCTTCCTCAGGCATCACACATGCACACACTAGACAGAGGTGGGTAAGAAGTCTTATGCATAAACTATCAAATACAATAATAACTTAATTTCTTGTGCTAAAGTATCTTACAGCTACCTAATTACCTTAACTCTATGAGGGAGATTTATCAAAACCTGTGCAGAGAAAAGGTTGCCCAGTTCCCCATAGCAACCAATCAGATCCCTTCTTATATTTTTGAAAAGGCCTTTGCAAAATGAAAGACGCTATGTGATTGAATGGTTGCTATGGACATCTAGGCAATTTTTCCTGTGATGCATCAGGTAATGGCCCAACTATTCACACCACTATCACAAAACTAATAGGCCCAGTCCCTCGTTGAAACATTGTGCTGCAAGGGCTCACACATGCGCACACTAGACAGAGGTGGGTATGAAGTCTTATGCATAAACTATCAAATACAATAATAACTTAATTTCTTGTGCTAAAGTATCTTACAGCTCCCTAATCGCCTAAACACTATGAGAGAGATTTACCAAAACCTGTGCAGAGGAAAGGTTGCCCAGTTCCCCATAGCAACCAATCGGATCCCTTCTTATATTTTTGAAAAGGCTTTTTCAAAATGAAAGACGCTATGTGATTGGTTGCTATGGACATCTAGTCAACTTTTCCTGTGATGCATCAGGTAAAAGCCCAACTATTCACACCGCTATAACCAAACTTATAGGCCCAGTCCCTCGTTGAAACATTGTGCTGCAAGGGCTCACACATGCACACACTAGACAGAGGTGGGTAAGAAGTCTTATGCATAAACTATCAAATACAATAATTTAATTTCTTGTGCTAAAGTATCTTACAGCTACCTAATTGCCTAAACACTATGATGGAGATTTATCAAAACCTTTGCAGAGGAAAGGTTGCCCAGTTCCCCATAACAACCAATCAGATCCCTTCTCATATTTTTGACAAGGCCTTTGCAAAATGATAGACGCTATGTGATTGGTTGCTATGGACATCTAGGCAACTTTTCCTGTCAACATTTTTTGATCAATCTCCCCCTATCTCTTCACTTCTAGAGTTTACCGTTAAAACAAATTATCCTCTATACCTATAGCCCCCTATTTACTTACATTGTCCTCTTGAAAAACCCACAAGTTGAGCCTCCAACATGTCCTTTCTAATCAGACCCACATTCATACTGTTCTAAAGTCGCAAAATAACCTGACGACCTGAACTTCAAAATTCTAAATGATAAAGATGGCAGCATAGGAGAAAATTATACATTTTGAACCTAAAAACCCATTTGAGTTTTTAAGTTCAAAATACAGGCCTACCTCCTCCCCTTCAGCCTGCCTGTCCATCTCCAAAAATAGCCTTTTTTAACAATTATACGCTGCTCCCTTGCTTTGAAAAAAGCAAACAGTTCAATTTCCATGTGCTGCCATCCTTTCATCCATTCGTCCTTCTACACCTATTTTCCCAATCCATCCTAAACTCATACTGTTCTCATGTGGCCAAGTTATAGGACTTTCTGGCCAAAAAATTATGGATTCTAAAAGGGTAGCAGCATAAGGGAAATTTACACATTTTGAACCCAAAAACCCATTTGAGTTTTCGGGTTCAAAATGCAGGCCTCCTCCTCCCCTACAGCCTTCCTGTCCATCTCCAAAATTGAAATAAAAAAGCAGAAACGGATGCGCTCCGTAGTTTAACACCAAAGGTGAGTTGGTAACGCTAAGTGTGAATTGCGCTTACCACATGAAGTTGTACTCCAACCAAGTCCAACAATGGAACAGGTCGTATAATCAATGGGTCTTTGCAGCTTCGTCCCACTGAAATAGAATCACGATAAAAACAAGCAATCTCCAGGTAGCAGAGCGGGATCAATGGAAGCGCTGAGGCCAGATGAGAATTTAAAAGGATTTATTTCCCATAATGCAACGCGTTTCACGTTCACCCGCTTCCTCAGGCATCACACATGCACACACTAGACAGAGGTGGGTAAGAAGTCTTATGCATAAACTATCAAATACAATAATAACTTAATTTCTAGTGCTAAAGTATCTTACAGCTACCTAATTGCCTAAACACTATAAGGGAGAATTATCAAAACCTGTTCAAAAGAAAGGTTGCCCAGTTCCCCATAGCAACCAATCAGATCCCTTCTTATATTTTTGAAAAGGCTTTTTCAAAATGAAAGACGCTATGTGATTGGTTGCTATGGACATCTAGGCAACTTTTCCTGTGATGCATCAGGTAAAAGCCCAACTATTCACACCGCTATAACCAAACTTATAGGCCCAGTCCCTCGTTTAAACTTTGTGTTGCAAGGGCTCACACATGCACACACTAGACAGAGGTGGGTAAGAAGTCTTATGCATAAACTATTAAATACAATAATTTAATTTCTTGTGCTAAAGTATCTTACAGCTACCTAATTGCCTAAACACTATGAGGGAGATTTATCAAAACCTGTGCAGAGGAAAGGTTGCCCAGTTCCCCATAGCAACCAATCAGATCCCTTCTCATATTTTTGACTAGGCCTTTGCAAAATGATAGACGCTATGTGATTGGTTGCTATGGACATCTAGGCAACTTTTCCTGTCAACAGGTTTTGATCAATCTCCCCCTATCTCTTCACTTCTAGAGTTTACCCTTAAAACAAATTATCCTCTATACCTATAGCCCCCTATTTACTTACATTGTCCTCTTGGAAAACCCACAAGTTGAGCCTCCAACATGTCCTTTCTAATCAAACCCACATTCATACTGTTCTAAAGTCGCAAAATAACCTGACGACCTGAACTTCAAAATTCTAAATGATAAAGATGGCAGCATAGGAGAAAATTATACATTTTGAACCTAAAAACCCATTTGAGTTTTTAAGTTCAAAATACAGGCCTACCTCCTCCCCTTCAGCCTGCCTGTCCATCTCCAAAAATAGCCTTTTTTAACAATTATACGCTGCTCCCTTGCTTTGAAAAAAGCAAACAGTTCAATTTCCATGTGCTGCCATCCTTTCATCCATTCGTCCTTCTACACCTATTTTCCCAATCCATCCTAAACTCATACTGTTCTCATGTGGCCAAGTTATAGGACTTCCTGGCCAAAAAATTATGGTTTCTAAAAGGGTAGCAGCATAAGGGAAATTTACACATTTTGAACCCAAAAACCCATTTGAGTTTTCGGGTTCAAAATGCAGGCCTCCTCCTCCCCTACAGCCTTCCTGTCCATCTCCAAAATTGAAATAAAAAAGCAGAAACGGATGCGCTCCGTAGTGTAACACCAAAGGTGAGTTGGTAACGCTAAGTGTGAATTGCGCTTACCACATGAAGTTGTACTCCAACCAAGTCCAACAATGGAACAGGTCGTATAATCAATGGGTCTTTGCAGCTTCGTCCCACTGAAATAGAATCACGATAAAAACAAGCAATCTCCAGGTAGCAGAGCGGGATCAATGGAAGCGCTGAGGCCAGATGAGAATTTAAAAGGATTTATTTCCCATAATGCAACGCGTTTCACGTTCACCCGCTTCCTCAGGCATCACACATGCACACACTAGACAGAGGTGGGTAAGAAGTCTTATGCATAAACTATCAAATACAATAATAACTTAATTTCTAGTGCTAAAGTATCTTACAGCTACCTAATTGCCTAAACACTATAAGGGAGAATTATCAAAACCTGTTCAAAAGAAAGGTTGCCCAGTTCCCCATAGCAACCAATCAGATCCCTTCTTATATTTTTGAAAAGGCTTTTTCAAAATGAAAGACGCTATGTGATTGGTTGCTATGGACATCTAGGCAACTTTTCCTGTGATGCATCAGGTAAAAGCCCAACTATTCACACCGCTATAACCAAACTTATAGGCCCAGTCCCTCGTTGAAACTTTGTGTTGCAAGGGCTCACACATGCACACACTAGACAGAGGTGGGTAAGAAGTCTTATGCATAAACTATTAAATACAATAATTTAATTTCTTGTGCTAAAGTATCTTACAGCTACCTAATTGCCTAAACACTATGAGGGAGATTTATCAAAACCTGTGCAGAGGAAAGGTTGCCCAGTTCCCCATAGCAACCAATCAGATCCCTTCTCATATTTTTGACTAGGCCTTTGCAAAATGAAAGACGCTATGTGATTGGTTGCTATGGACATCTAGGCAACTTTTCCTGTCAACAGGTTTTGATCAATCTCCCCCTATCTCTTCACTTCTAGAGTTTACCCTTAAAACAAATTATCCTCTATACCTATAGCCCCCTATTTACTTACATTGTCCTCTTGGAAAACCCACAAGTTGAGCCTCCAACATGTCCTTTCTAATCAAACCCACATTCATACTGTTCTAAAGTAGCAAAATAACCTGACGACCTGAACTTCAAAATTCTAAATGATAAAGATGGCAGCATAGGAGAAAATTATACATTTTGAACCTAAAAACCCATTTGAGTTTTTAAGTTCAAAATACAGGCCTACCTCCTCCCCTTCAGCCTGCCTGTCCATCTCCAAAAATAGCCTTTTTTAACAATTATACGCTGCTCCCTTGCTTTGAAAAAATCAAATAGTTAAATTTCCATGTGCTGCCATCCTTTCATCCATTCGTCCTTCTACACCTATTTTCCCAATCCATCCTAAACTCATACTGTTCTCATGTGGCCAAGTTATAGGACTACCTGGCCAAAAAATTATGGATTCTAAAAGGGTAGCAGCATAAGGGAAATTTACACATTTTGAACCCAAAAACCCATTTGAGTTTTCGGGTTCAAAATGCAGGCCTCCTCCTCCCTTATAGCATTCCTGTCCATCTCCAAAATTGAAATAAAAAAGCAGAAACGGATGCGCTCCGTAGTGTAACACCAAAGGTGAGTTGGTAACTCTAAGTGTGAATTGCGCTTAAACATGAAGTTGTACTCCAACCAAGTCCAACAATGGAACAGGGCGTATCATCAATGGGTCTCTGCAGCTTCGTCCCACTGAAATAGAATCACAATAAAAACAAGCAATCTCCAGGTAGCAGAGCGGGATCAATGGAAGCGCTGAGGCCAGATGAGAAGTTAAAAGGATTTATTTCCCATAATGCAACGCGTTTCAAGGTCACCCGCTTCCTCAGGCATCACACATGCACACACTAGACAGAGGTGGGTAAGAAGTCTTATGCATAAACTATCAAATACAATAGTAACTTAATTTCTTGTGCTAAAGTATCTTACAGCTACCTAATTACCTTAACTCTATGAGCAAGATTTATCAAAACCTGTGCAGAGAAAAGGTTGCCCAGTTCCCCATAGCAACCAATCAGATCCCTTCTTATATTTTTGAAAAGGCCTTTGCAAAATGAAAGACGCTATGTGATTGAATGGTTGCTATGGACATTTAGGCAATTTTTCCTGTGATGCATCAGGTAATGGCCCAACTATTCACACCGCTATCACAAAACTAATAGGCCCAGTCCCTCGTTGAAACATTGTGCTGCATGGGATCACACATGCGCACACTAGACAGAGGTGGGTATGAAGTCTTATGCATAAACTATCAAATACAATAATAACTTAATTTCTTGTGCTAAAGTATCTTACAGCTCCCTAATCGCCTAAACACTATGAGAGAGATTTACCAAAACCTGTGCAGAGGACAGGTTGCCCAGTTCCCCATAGCCACCAATCGGATCCCTTCTTATATTTTTGAAAAGGCTTTTTCAAAATGAAAGACGCTATGTGATTGGTTGCTATGGACATCTAGGCAACTTTTCCTGTGATGCATCAGGTAAAAGCCCAACTATTCACACTGCTATAACCAAACTTATAGGCCCAGTCCCTCGTTGAAACATTGTGCTGCAAGGGCTCACACATGCACACACTAGACAGAGGTGGGTAAGAAGTCTTATGCATAAACTATCAAATACAATAATTTAATTTCTTGTGCTAAAGTATCTTACAGCTACCTAATTGCCTAAATACTATGATGGAGATTTATCGAAACCTTTGCAGAGGAAAGGTTGCCCAGTTCCCCATAGCAACCAATCAGATCCCTTCTCATATTTTTGACAAGGCCTTTGCAAAATGATAGACGCTATGTGATTGATTTGCTATGGACATCTAGGCAACTTTTCCTGTCAACATTTTTTGATCAATCTCCCCCTATCTCTTCACTTCTAGAGTTTACCGTTAAAACAAATTATCCTCTATACCTATAGCCCCCTATTTACTTACATTGTCCTCTTGAAAAATCCACAAGTTGAGCCTCCAACATGTCCTTTCTAATCAGACCCACATTCATACTGTTCTAAAGTCGCAAAATAACCTGACGACCTGAACTTCAAAATTCTAAATGATAAAGATGGCAGCATAGGAGAAAATTACACATTTTGAACCTAAAAACCCATTTGAGTTTTTAAGTTCAAAATACAGGCCTACCTCCTCCCCTTCAGCCTGCCTGTCCATCTCCAAAAATAGCCTTTTTTAACAATTATACTCTGCTCTCTTGCTTTGAAAAAAACAAACACTAAATGATAAAGATGGCAGCATAGGAGAAAATAACACATTTTGAACCTAAAAACCCATTTGAGTTTTCGGGTTCAATATGCAGGCCTCCTCCTCCCCTACAGCCTTCCTGTCCATCTCCATAATTGAAATAAAAAAGCACAAACGGATGCGCTCCGTAGTGTAACACCAAAGGTGAGTTGGTAACGCTAAGTGTGAATTGCGCTTAACACATGAAGTTGTACTCCAACCAGGCACAACAATGGAACAGGGCATATGATCAAAGGGTCTCTGTAGCTTCGTCCCGCTGAAATACAATCACGATAAAAACAAGCAATCTCCAGGTAGCAGAGCGGGATCAATGGAATCGCTGAGACCAGATGAGAAGTTAAAAGGATTTATTTCTCATAATGCAACGCGTTTCACGGTCACCCGCTTCCTCAGGCATCACACATGCACACACTAGACAGAGGTAGGTAAAAAGTATTATGCATAAACTATCAAATACAATAATAACTTAATTTCTTGTGCTAAAGTATCTTACAGCTACCTAATTACCTTAACACTATGAGGGAGATTTATCAAAACCTGTGCAGAGGAAAGGTTGCCCAGTTCCCCAAAGCAACCAATCAGATCCCTTCTTATATTTTTGAAAAGGCCTTTGCAAAATGAAAGACGCTATGTGATTGGTTGCTATGGACATCAAGGCAATTTTTCCTGTGATGCATCTGGTAAAGGCCCAACTATTCACACCGCTATCACAAAACTAATAGGCCCAGTCCCTGGTTGAAACATTGTGCTGCAAGGGCTCACACATGCGCACACTAGACAGAGGTGGGTATGAAGTCTTATGCATAAACTATCAAATACGATAATAATTTAATTTCTTGTGCTAAAGTATCTTACAGCTACCTAATTGTCTAAACACTATGAGGGAGATTTATCAAAACCTGTGCAGAGGAAAGGTTGCCCAGTTCTCCATAGCAACCAATCGGATCCCTTCTTATATTTTTGAAAAGGCTTTTTCAAAATGAAAGACGCTATGTGATTGGTTGCTATGGACATCTAGGCAACTTTTCTTGTGATGCATCAGGTAAAAGCCCAACTATTCACACCGCTATAACCAAACTTATAGGCCCAGTCCCTCGTTGAAACATTGTGCTGCAAGGGCTCACACATGCACACACTAGACAGAGGTGGGTAAGAAGTCTTATGCATAAACTATCACATACAATAATAATTTAATTTCTTGTGCTAAAGTATCTTACAGCTACCTAATTGCCTAAACACTATGAGGAAGATTTATCAAAACCTGTGCAGAGGAAAGGTTGCCCTATTCCCCATAGCAACCAATCAGATCCCTTCTCATATTTTTGACTAGGCCTTTGCAAAATGATAGACGCTATGTGATTGGTTGCTATGGACATCTAGGCAACTTTTCCTGTCAACAGGTTTTGATCAATCTCCCCCTATCTCTTCACTTCTAGAGTTTACCCTTAAAACAAATTATCCTCTATACCTATAGCCCCCTATTTACTTACATTGTCCTCTTGGAATACCCCCAAGTTGAGCCTCCAACATGTCCTTTCTAATCAAACCCACATTCATACTGTTCTAAAGTCGCAAAATAACCTTACGACCTGAACTTCAAAATTCTAAATGATAAAGATGGCAGCATAGGAGAAAATTATTCATTTTGAACCTAAAAACCCATTTGAGTTTTTAAGTTCAAAATACAGGCCTACCTCCTCCCCTTCAGCCTTCCTGTCCATCTCCAAAAAATAGCCTTTTTAACAATTATACGCTGCTCCCTTGCTTTGAAAAAAGCAAACAGTTAAATTTCCATGTGCTGCCATCCTTTCATCCATTCGTCCTTCTACACCTATTTTCCCAATCCATCCTAAACTCATACTGTTCTCATGTGGCCAAGTTATAGGACTACCTGGCCAAAAAATTATGGATTCTAAAAGGGTACCAGCATAAGGAAAATTTACACATTTTGAACCAAAAAACCCATTTGAGTTTTCGGGTTAAAAATGCAGGCCTCCTCCTCCCCTACAGCCTTCCTGTCCATCTCCAAAATTGAAATAAAAAAGCACAAACGGATGCGCTCCGTAGTGTAACACCAAAGGTGAGTAGGTAACGCTTAGTGTGAATTGCGCTTACCACATGAAGTTGTACTCCAACCAAGTCCAACAATGGAACAGGGCGTATCATCAATGGGTCTCTGCAACTTCGTCCCACTGAAATAGAATCACGATAAAAACAAGCAATCTCCAGGTAGCAGAGCGGGATCAATGGAAGCGCTGAGGCCAGATGAGAAGTTAAAAGGATTTATTTCCCATAATGCAACGCGTTTCACGGTCACCCGCTTCCTCAGGCATCACACATGCACACACTAGACAGAGGTGGGTAAGAAGTCTTATGCATAAACTATCAAATATAATAATAATTTAATTTCTTGTGCTAAAGTATCTTACAGCTACTCAATTACCTTAACTCTATGAGGGAGATTTATCAAAACCTGTGCAGAGAAAAGGTTGCCCAGTTCCCCATAGCAACCAATCAGATCCCTTCTTATATTTTTGAAAAGGCCTTTGCAAAATGAAAGATGCTATGTGATTGAATGGTTGCTATGGACATCTAGGCAATTTCTCCTGTGATGCATCAGGTAATGGCCCAACTATTCACAACGCTATCACAAAACTAATAGGCCCAGTCCCTGGTTGAAACATTGTGCTGCAAGGGCTCACACATGCGCACACTAGACAGAGGTGGGTATGAAGTCTTATGCATAAACTATCAAATACAATAATAACTTAATTTCTTGTGCTAAAGTATCTTACAGCTCCCTAATCGCCTAAACACTATTAGAGAGATTTACCAAAACCTGTGCAGAGGAAAGGTTGCCCAGTTCCCCATAGCAACCAATCGGATCCCTTCTTATATTTTTGAAAAGGCTTTTTCAAAATGAAAGACGCTATGTGATTAGTTGCTATGGACATCTAGGCAACTTTTCCTGTGATGCATCAGGTAAAAGCCCAACTATTCACACCGCTATAACCAAACTTATAGGCCCAGTCCCTCGTTGAAACATTGTGCTGCAAGGGCTCACACATGCACACACTAGACAGAGGTGGGTAAGAAGTCTTATGCATAAACTATCAAATTCAATAATAACTTAATTTCTTGTGCTAAAGTATCTTACAGCTACCTAATTGCCTAAACACTATAAGGGAGATCTATCAAAACCTGTGCAAAGGAAAGGTTGCCCAGTTCCCCATAGCAACCAATCAGATCCCTTCTTATATTTTTGAAAAGGCCTTTGCAAAATGAAAGACGCTATGTGATTGGTTGCTATGGACATCTAGGCAATTTTTCCTGTGATGCATCAGGTAAACGCCCAACTATTCACACCGCTATCACAAAACTAATAGGCCCAGTCCCTCGTTGAAACATTGTGCTGCAAGGGCTCACACATGCACACACTAGACAGAGGTGGGTAAGAAGTCTTATGCATAAACTATCAAATACAATAATAATTTAATTTCTTGTGCTAAAGTATCTTACAGCTACCTAATTGCCTAAACACTATGATGGAGATTTATCAAAACCTTTGCAGAGGAAAGGTTGCCCAGTTCCCCATAGCAACCAATCAGATCCCTTCTCATATTTTTGACAAGGCCTTTGCAAAATGATAGACGCTATGTGATTGGTTGCTATGGACATCTAGGCAACTTTTCCTGTCAACAGGTTTTGATCAATCTCCCCCTATCTCTTCACTTCTAGAGTTTACCCTTAAAACAAATTATCCTCTATACCTATAGCCCCCTATTTACTTACATTGTCCTCTTGGAAAACCCACAAGTTGAGCCTCCAACATGTCCTTTCTAATCAGGCCCACATTCATACTGTTTTAAAGTCGCAAAATAACCTGACGACCTGAACTTCAAAATTCTAAATGATAAAGATGGCAGCATAGGAGAAAATTATACATTTTGAACCTAAAAACCCATTAGAGTTTTTAAGTTCAAAATACAGGCCTACCTCCTCCCCTTCAGCCTGCCTGTCCATCTCCAAAAATAGCCTTTTTTAACAATTATACTCTGCTCCCTTGCTTTAAAAAAAGCAAACAGTTAAATTTCCATGTGCTGCCATCCTTTCATCCATTCGTCCTTCTACACCTATTTTCCCAATCCATCCTAAACTCATACTGTTCTCATGTGGCCAATTTGTAGGACTATCTGGCCAAAAAATTATGGATTCTAAAAGGGTAGCAGCATAAGGGAAATTTACACATTTTGAACCCAAAAACCCATTTGAGTTTTCGGGTTCAAAATGCAGGCCTCCTCCTCCCCTACAGCCTTCCTGTCCATCTCCAAAATTGAAATAAAAAAGCACAAACGGATGCGCTCCGTAGTGTAACACCAAAGGTGAGTAGGTAACGCTTAGTGTGAATTGCGCTTACCACATGAAGTTGTACTCCAACCAAGTCCAACAATGGAACAGGGCGTATCATCAATGGGTCTCTGCAGCTTCGTCCCACTGAAATAGAATCACAATAAAAACAAGCAATCTCCAGGTAGCAGAGCGGGATCAATGGAAGTGCTGAGGCCAGATGAGAAGTTAAAAGGATTTATTTCCCATAATGCAACGCGTTTCACGGTCACCCGCTTCCTCAGGCATCACACATGCACACACTAGACAGAGGTGGGTAAGAAGTCTTATGCATAAACTATCAAATACAATAATAACTTAATTTCTTGTGCTAAAGTATCTTACAACTACCTAATTACCTTAACTCTATGAGGGAGATTTATCAAAACCTGTGCAGAGAAAAGGTTGCCCAGTTCCCCATAGCAACCAATCAGATCCCTTCTTATATTTTTGAAAAGGCCTTTGCAAAATGAAAGACGCTATGTGATTGAATGGTTGCTATGGACATCTAGGCAATTTTTCCTGTGATGCATCAGGTAATGGCTCAACTATTCACACCGCTATCACAAAACTAATAGGCCCAGTCCCTCGTTGAAACATTGTGCTGCAAGGGCTCACATATGCGCACACTAGACAGAGGTGGGTATGAAGTCTTATGCATAAACTATCAAATACAATAATAACTTAATTTCTTGTGCTAAAGTATCTTACAGCTCCCTAATCGCCTAAACACTATGAGA
Organism: Hyla sarda; assembly: GCF_029499605.1. Lineage (NCBI taxonomy): Eukaryota > Metazoa > Chordata > Amphibia > Anura > Hylidae > Hyla > Hyla sarda. The sequence continues at coordinate 149,374 of NW_026610440.1, read as the reverse complement.
GAGATTTACCAAAACCTGTGCAGAGGAAAGGTTGCCCAGTTCCCCATAGCAACCAATCGGATCCCTTCTTATATTTTTGAAAAGGCTTTTTCAAAATGAAAGATGCTATGTGATTGGTTGCTATGGACATCTAGGCAACTTTTCCTGTGATGCATCAGGTAAAAGCCCAACTATTCACACCGCTATAACCAAACTTATAGGCCCAGTCCCTCGTTGAAACATTGTGCTGCAAGGGCTCACACATGCACACACTAGACAGAGGTGGGTAAGAAGTCTTTTGCATAAACTATCAAATACAATAATTTAATTTCTTGTGCTAAAGTATCTTACAGCTACCTAATTGCCTAAACACTATGAGGGAGATTTATCAAAACCTGTGCAGAGGAAAGGTTGCCCAGTTCCCCATAGCAACCAATCAGATCCCTTCTCATATTTTTGACTAGGCCTTTGCAAAATGATAGACGCTATGTAATTGGTTGCTATGGACATCTAGGCAACTTTTCCTGTCAACAGGTTTTGATCAATCTCCCCCTATCTCTTCACTTCTAGAGTTTACCCTTAAAACAAATTATCCTCTATACCTATAGCCCCCTATTTACTTACATTGTCCTCTTGGAAAACCCACAAGTTGAGCCTCCAACATGTCCTTTCTAATCAAACCCACATTCATACTTTTCTAAAGTCGCAAAATAACCTGACGACCTGAACTTCAAAATTCTAAATGATAAAGATGGCAGCATAGGAGAAAATTATACATTTTGAACCTAAAAACCCATTTGAGTTTTTAAGTTCAAAATACAGGCCTACCTCCTCCCCTTCAGCCTGCCTGTCCATCTCCAAAAATAGCCTTTTTTTAACAATTATTCTCTGCTCCCTTGCTTTAAAAAAAGCAAACAGTTAAATTTCCATGTGCTGCCATCCTTTCATCCATTCGTCCTTCTACACCTATTTTCCCAATCCATCCTAAACTCATACTGTTCTCATGTGGCCAATTTGTAGGACTATCTGGCCAAAAAATTATGGATTCTAAAAGGGTAGCAGCATAAGGGAAATTTACACATTTTGAACCCAAAAACCCATTTGAGTTTTCGGGTTCAAAATGCAGGCCTCCTCCTCCCCTACAGCCTTCCTGTCCATCTCCAAAATTGAAATAAAAAAGCACAAACGGATGCGCTCCGTAGTGTAACACCAAAGGTGAGTAGGTAACGCTTAGTGTGAATTGCGCTTACCACATGAAGTTGTACTCCAACCAAGTCCAACAATGGAACAGGGCGTATCATCAATGGGTCTCTGCAGCTTCGTCCCACTGAAATAGAATCACAATAAAAACAAGCAATCTCCAGGTAGCAGAGCGGGATCAATGGAAGTGCTGAGGCCAGATGAGAAGTTAAAAGGATTTATTTCCCATAATGCAACGCGTTTCACGGTCACCCGCTTCCTCAGGCATCACACATGCACACACTAGACAGAGGTGGGTAAGAAGTCTTATGCATAAACTATCAAATACAATAATAACTTAATTTCTTGTGCTAAAGTATCTTACAGCTACCTAAGTACCTTAACTCTATGAGGGAGATTTATCAAAACCTGTGCAGAGAAAAGGTTGCCCAGTTCCCCATAGCAACCAATCAGATCCCTTCTTATATTTTTGAAAAGGCCTTTGCAAAATGAAAGACGCTATGTGATTGAATGGTTGCTATGGACATCTAGGCAATTTTTCCTGTGATGCATCAGGTAATGGCCCAACTATTCACACCGCTATCACAAAACTAATAGGCCCAGTCCCTCGTTGAAACATTGTGCTGCAAGGGCTCACACATGCGCACACTAGACAGAGGTGGGTATGAAGTCTTATGCATAAACTATCAAATACAATAATAACTTAATTTTTGTGCTAAAGTATCTTACAGCTCCCTAATCGCCTAAACACTATGAGAGAGATTTACCAAAACCTGTGCAGAGGAAAGGTTGCCCAGTTCCCCATAGCAACCAATCGGATCCCTTCTTATATTTTTGAAAAGGCTTTTTCAAAATGAAAGATGCTATGTGATTGGTTGCTATGGACATCTAGGCAACTTTTCCTGTGATGCATCAGGTAAAAGCCCAACTATTCACACCGCTATAACCAAACTTATAGGCCCAGTCCCTCGTTGAAACATTGTGCTGCAAGGGCTCACACATGCACACACTAGACAGAGGTGGGTAAGAAGTCTTATGCATAAACTATCAAATACAATAATAATTTAATTTCTTGTGCTAAAGTATCTTACAGCTACCTAATTGCCTAAACACTATGAGGGAGATTTATCAAAACCTGTGCAGAGGAAAGGTTGCCCAGTTCCTCATAGCAATCAATCAGATCCCTTTTCATATTTTTGACAAGGCCTTTGCAAAATGATAGACGCTATGTGATTGGTTGCTATGGACATCTAGGCAACTTTTCCTGTCAACAGGTTTTGATCAATCTCCCCCTATCTCTTCACTTCTAGAGTTTACCCTTAAAACAAATTATCCTCTATACCTATAGCCCCCTATTTACTTACATTGTCCTCTTGGAAAACCCACAAGTTGAGCCTCCAACATGTCCTTTCTAATCAGACCCACATTCATACTGTTCTAAAGTCGCAAAATAACCTGACGACCTGAACTTCAAAATTCTAAATGATAAAGATGGCAGCATAGGAGAAAATTATACATTTTGAACCTAAAAACCCTTTTGAGTTTTTAAGTTCAAAATACAGGCCTACCTCCTCCCCTTCAGCCTGCCTGTCCATCTCCAAAAATAGCCTTTTTTAACAATTATATGCTGCTCCCTTGCTTTGAAAAAAGCAAACAGTTAAATTTCCATGTGCTGCCATCCTTTCATCCATTCGTCCTTCTACACCTATTTTCCCAATCCATCCTAAACTCATACTGTTCTCATGTGGCCAAGTTATAGGACTACCTGGCCAAAAAATTATGGATTCTAAAAGGGTAGCAGCATAAGGGAAATTTACACATTTTGAACCCAAAAACCCATTTGAGTTTTCGGGTTCAAAATGCAGGCCTCCTCCTCCCCTACAGCCTTCCTGTCCATCTCCAAAATTGAAATAAAAAAGCACAAACGAATGCGCTCCGTAGTGTCACACCAAAGGTGAGTTGGTAACGCTAAGTGTGAATTGCGCTTACCACATGAAGTTGTACTCCAACCAAGTACAACAATGGAACAGGTCGTATCATCAATGGGTCTCTGCAGCTTCGTCCCACTGAAATAGAATCACGATAAAAACAAGCAATCTCCAGGTAGCAGAGCGGGATCAACGGAAGCGCTGAGACCAGATGAGAAGTTAAAAGGATTTATTTCCCATAATGCAACACCTTTCACGGTCACCCGCTTGCTCAGGCATCACACATGCACACACTAGACAGAGGTGGGTAAGAAGTTTTATGCATAAACTATCAAATACAATAATAACTTAATTTCTTGTGGTAAAGTATCTTACAGCTACCTAATTACTTTAACACTATGAGGGAGATTTATCAAAACCTGTGCAGAGGAAAGGTTGCCCAGTTCCCCACAGCAACCAATCAGATCTCTTCTTAAATTTTTGAAAAGGCCTTTGCAAAATGAAAGACGCTATGTGATTGATTGGTTGCTATGGACATCTAGGCAATTTTTCCTGTGATGCATCAGGTAAAGGCCCAACTATTCACACCACTATCACAAAACTAATAGGCCCAGTCCCTGGTTGAAACAATGTGCTGCAAGGGCTCACACATGCACACACTAGACAGAGGTGGATAAGAAGTTTTATGCATAAACTATCAAATACAATAATAACTTAATTTCTAGTGCTAAAGAATCTTACAGCTACCTAATTGCCTAAACACTATAAGGGAGATTTATCAAAACCTGTGCAAAGGAATGGTTGCCCAGTTCCCCATAGCAACCAATCAGATCCCTTCTTATATTTTTGAAAAGGCCTTTGCAAAATGAAAGACGCTATGTGATTGATTGGTTGCTATGGACATCTAGGCAATTTTTCCTGTGATGCATCAGGTAAAGGCCCAACTATTCACACCGCTATCACAAAACTAATAGGCCCAGTCCCTCGTTGAAACATTGTGCTGCAAGGGCTCACACATGCACACACTAGACAGAAGTGGGTGAGAAGTCTTATGCATGAACTATCAAATACAATAATAAATTAATTTCTTGTGCTAAAGTATCTTACAGCTACCTAATTGCGTAAACACTGTGAGGGGATTTATCAAAACCTGTGCAGAGGATAGGTTGCCCAGTTCCCCATAGCAACCAATCAGATCCCTTCTTATAATTTTGACAAGGCCTTTTCAAAATGAAAGACGCTATGTGATTGGTTGCTCTGGACATCTAGGCAATTTTCCTGTGATGCAACAGGTAAAAGCCCAACTATTCACACGACTATCACAAAACTAATAGGCCCAGTCCCTGGTTGAAACTTTGTGCAGCAAGGGCTCACACATGCACACACTAGACAGAGGTGGGTAAGAAGTCTTATGCATAAACTATCAAATACAATAATACCTTAATTTCTTGTGCTAAAGTATCTTACAGCTACCTAATTGCCTAAACACTATAAGGGAGATTAATCAAAATCTGTGCAAAGGAAAGGTTGCCCAGTTCCCCATAGCAACCAATCAGATCCCTTCTTATAATTTTGACAAGGCCTTTGCAAAATGAAAGACGCTATGTGATTGGTTGCTATGGACATCTAGACAACTTTTCCTGTGATGCATCAGGTAAAAGCCCAACTATTCACACCACTATCACAAAACTAATAGGCCCAGTCCCTGGTTGAAACTTTGTGCAGCAAGGGCTCACACATGCACACACTAGACAGAAGTGGGTAAGAAGTCTTATGCATAAACTATCAAATACAATAATACCTTAATTTCTTGTGCTAAAGTATCCCACAGCTACCTAATTAACTAAACACTATTAGGGAGATTTATCAAAACCTGTGCAGAGGAAAGGTTGTCCAGTTCCCCATAGCAACCAATCAGATCCCTTCTTATATTTTTGACAAGGCCTTTGCAAAATGAAAGACGTTATGTGATTGGTTGCTATGGACATCTACACAACTTTTCCTGTGAAGCATCAGGTAAAAGCCCAACTATTCACACCGCTATCACAAAACTAATAGGCCCAGTCCCTTGTTGAAACATTGTGCTGCAAAGGCTCACACATGCACACACTAGACAGAGGTGGGTAAGAAGTCTTATGCATAAACTATCAAATACAATAATAACTTAATTTCTTGTGCTAAAGTATCTTACAGCTACCTAATTGTGTAAATACTATGAGGGAGATTTATCAAAATCTGTGCAGAGGAAAGGTTGCCCAGTTCCCCATAGCAACCAATCAGATCCCTTCTTATTTTTTCATAAGGCCTTTGCAAAATGAAAGACCCTATGTGATTGGTTGCTATGGACATCTAGGCAATTTTTCCTGTGATGTATCAGGTAAAAGACCAACTATTCACACTGCTATCACAAAACTAATAGGCCCAGTCCCTTGTTGAAACATTATGCTGCAAGGGCTCACACATGCACACACTAGACAGAGGTGGGTAAGAAGTCTTATGCATAAACTATCAAATACAATAATAACTTAATTTCTTGTGCTAAAGTATCTTACAGCTACCTAATTGTGTAAACACTATGAGGGAGATTTATCAAAATATGTGCAGAGGAAAGGTTGCCCAGTTCCCCATAGCAACCAATGAGATCCCTTCTTATTTTTTCCACAAGGCCTTTGCAAAATGAAAGACCCTATGTGATTGGTTGCTATGGACATCTAGGCATTTATTCCTGTGATGCATCAGGTAAAGGCCCAAATATTCACACCGCTATCACAAAATTAATAGGCCCAGTCCCTCGTTGAAACATTGTGCTGCAAGGGCTCACACATGCACACACTAGACAGAGGTGGGTAAGAAGTCTCATGCATAAACTATCAAATACAATAATAACTTAATTTCTTGTGCTAAAGTATCTTACAGCTACCTAATTGCCTAAACACTATGAGGGAGATTTATCAAAACCTGTGAAGAGGAAAGGATGCACAGTTCCCCATAGCAACCAATCAGATCCCTTCTCAAATTTTTGACAAGGCCTTTGCAAAATGATAGACGCTATGTGATTGGTTGCTATTGACATCTAGGCAACTTTTCCTGTCAAAAGGTCTGATAAATCTCCCCTTTTCTCTTCACTTCTAGAGTTTGCCCTTAAAACAAATTATCCTCTATACCTATAGCCCCCTATTTACTTACATTGTCCTCTTGGAAAACCCACAATTTGAGCCTCCAACATGTTTCCAATCAGAACCACATTCATACTGTTCTAAATTCGCAAAATAACCTGATGACCTGAACTTCAAAATTTTAAATGATAAAGATGGCAGCATAGGAGAAAATTACACATTTTGAACCTAAAAATCCATTTGAGTTTTTAGGTTCAAAATGTAGGCCTACCTCCTCCCCTTCAGCTTGCCTCTCCATCTCCAAAAACAGCCTTTTTAACAATTATATGCTGCTCCTTTGTTTTTAAAAAAGCAAACAGTTCGGTTTCCATACGCTGCCATCCTTTCATCCATTCGTCTTTTTACACCTAATTTCCCAATCCATACTAAACTCATACAGTTCTCATGTCGCCAAGTTATAGGACTATCTGGCCCAAAAATTATGGATTCTAAAAGGTTAGCAGCATAAGGGAAAATTACACATTTTGAACCCAAAAAACCCATGAGAGTTTTCAGGTTAAAAATGCAGGCCTCCTCCTCCCCTTCAGCCTTCCTGTCCATCTCCAAATTTGGCCTTTTTACCATTTTTGCACTCCTTCTTTGCTTTGAAAAAAGCAAACAGTACAGTTTCCATATTCTGCCATCCTTTCATCCATTTTTCCTTCTACACCTATTTTCCCAAACAATCCTACACTCATACTGCTCTCATTTTGCCAAGTTATCGGACTACCAGACCCAAAATCATGGATTATAAAAGGATAGCATCATAAGGGAAAATTACACATTTTGAACCCAAAAACCCATTTGAGTTTTTAAGTTCAAAATACAGGCCTGCCTACTCCTCTTCAGCCTGCCTGTCCATCTCCAAAAATAGCCTTTCTACCAATTATACACTACTCCTTTGCTTTGAGAAAAGCAAACAGTAAATATATTTGTCTTCCTTCACCTATTTTCCCAATTCAAACCATCCTACATTCATACATGTCTGATGTGGCTAAGTAATTAAACTACCTTAAGAGAACAATGGAGGTTAAATTGTCAGTAGAGTGTCCCAGAGGATGCATTTATGTTAAGGCTCTTCTTAATAAATAGACATGGAAGGCAAAGGTCTATCCTACATAGCATTCATTTTTACAATGACATAAACCGACGACAGAGGGACCAAAACTTTTTTAGAAGATACTGGGTATACATTTTTGGCCTATATTTACTCTTAAAAACCAGACAAAGTACACAAGTGAGGTTTTTGATGCATCAGGTTAATGCCCAACTATTCACACCACTATAACAAAACTAATAGGCCCAGTCCCTTGTTGAAACATTGTGCTGCAAGGGCTCACACATGCATACACTAGACAGAGGTGGGTAAAAAGTCTTATGCATAAACCATCAAATGCAATAATAACACAATAAGCCTTTGCAGGGGAAAGGTTGCCCAGTTCCCCATAGCAACCAATCAGATCCCTTTTTGACAAGGCCTTTGCAAAATGAAAGACGCTATGTAATTGGTTGCTATGGACATATAGGCAACTTTTCCTGTCAACAGGTTTTGATACATCTCCCCCTATCTCTTCACTTCTAGAGTTTACCCTTAAAACAAATTATCCTCTATAGCTATGGCCCCCTATTTACTTACATTGTCCTCTTGGAAAACCCACAATTTGAGCCTCCAACATGTCCTTTCTAAACAGACCCACATCCATACTGTTCTAAAGTCGCAATATAACCTGATGACCTGAACTTCAAAATTCTAAATGATAAAGATGGCAGCATAGCAGAAACTTACACACTTTGAACCTAAAAACCCATTTGAGTTTTTAAGTTCAAAATACAGGCCTACCTCCCCCCCCCCCTTCAGCCTGTCCGTCCCTCTCCAAAAATAGCTTTTTTTAAAACAATTATATGCTCCTATTTTGCCTTGAAAAAAAAAAGCAATCAGTAAAGTTTCCATATGCTGCCATCATTTTATCCATTTTTCCTTCTACACTTATTTTGCCAAACCATCCTACACTCATTCTTTTCTCAAGTCGCCAAGTTATCGGACTACCTGGCCCAAAATTTTCAGATTAGAAAATGGTAGCAGTATAAAGGAAAATGACACATTTTGAACCCAAAAAACCCATGAGGGTTTTAAGGTTCAAAGTGAAGGCCTCCTCCTCTCCTTCAGCTTGCCTGTCCATCTCCAAAAATAACCTTCCTACCAATTAAACACTCCTTTGCTTTGAAAAAGGCAAACAGTAAAGTTGCCGTATGCTGCCATCCTTTCATATATTTTTCAACCTTAACCTATTTTCCCAATTCAAACCATCCTTCAAGCATACATGTCTGATGTGGCTAAATAGTTAAACTACCTTAACTCCTTGGGGTGGAGGGCATACCTATACGCCCTCAGTCCAGTCCCTTTCTATAATGCGGGGCCATGCCGCTATTAAGCCTTTAGACATCTTAAGTGAAAGTAAAGCACTGTCGGTGAATAACAATAATCAAAAGGTTACATGTGTCCCAACAATAATACCAATAAAAAGTATAGCTTGTCCTGCAAAAAAATAAGCCCTTACACAATGAGGTTGGATGAAAATTAAAAAGCCATGGCCACACAAATAGGGAAAAAGGAGCTGTATAAATTGTGTATAGCAATAATCGTACCGACACATAGAACAAATGTAACAATTTTTAATTGTACACAGTAAACGCTATTAACCCCTTAAAAACTAAGCCCATTTGGGACTTAAGGACGTAGACAATTTTATTTTTACGTTTTCATTTTTTCATCCTCGCCTTCAAAAAATCATAACTCTTTTATATTTTCATCCACAGACTAGCATGAGGGCTTGTTTTTTGCGCAACCAGATGTCCGTTGTAATGCCATCACTCACTTTACCATAAAATGTATGGCACAACCAAAGAAATATTATTTGTGTGGGATAATTAAAAAGAAAATCGCAATTTTGCATATTTTGGAGGGTTTCGTTTTCACGCCGTACAATTTATGGTAAAAATGACATGTGTTCTTTATTCTTTGGGTCAATATGATTAAAATGATACCCATGAAAATATACTTTTCTATTACTGTTGTGCTTAAAGAGGTTCTCCGGTGCTTAGACATCCTATCCCCTATCCAAAGGATAGGGGATAAGATGCCTGATCGCGGGAGTCCCGCTGCTGGGGACCCCCGTGATCTTGCACACGGCACCTAGTTTGTAATCAGTCCCCGGAGCGTGGTCGCTCCGGGTCTGATTACCGGCGACCACAGGTCCGATGGCGTGTGATGTCACTCCTCTGCCCCGGTGTGACGTCATGCTCCGCCCCTCAATGCAAGCCTACGGGAGGGAGCGTTACAGCTATCATGCCCCCTCCCGTAGGCTTGCATTGAGGGGCGGAGCGTGATGTCACATGGGGGCGGAGGGGTGACATCACATGCCGTCGGCCCTGTGGTCGCCGGTAATCAGACCCGGAGCGACTACGCTTCGGGGACTGATTACAAACGGGATGCCCCAGCAGCGGGACTCCCGCGATCAGGCATAACTTTTTAATTTTTCCGTATAAGCGGCGGTATGAGGGCTCATTTTTTGCGCTGTGATCTGTACCATATTTGCTTATATAAAGCTTTTAATCCTTTTTTTAGAAATTTTTTGGGAATGAAATGTTATAAAAAAGCAGCTATTTTGGACTTTTTTTTTATGTTCACGCCTTTAACCGTACAGTATCATTAACATTTTATTTTAATAGTTGGGATATTTACACGGCGATACGAAATATGTATATAACATATTTTTTTAACACTTTTTGGGGGTGAAATAGGGAAAATGGGACAATTTACGTTTTTATTGGGGGAGGGGGTTTTTCACATTTTTTTAAATTTTTTTAACTCTTATTTTTACACTTTAATAGTCCCCATAGGGACTATTTATAGCAATCATTTGATTGCTGATACTGTTCAGTGCTATGTATAGGACATAGCACTGATCAGCATTATCGTTCATCTTCTGCTCTTGTCTGCACGATCGCAGACCAGAGCAGAAGACCCCGGGAGACAGCCGGAGCAAGGTGAGGGGACCCCCGGACACCATACTGGATGATTGGATCGCTGCAGCAGCGCTGCAGGCGATCCGGTCATCCATTCAATGTACCGCAATGCTGCAGATGCCGTGATCTGTATTGATACGGCATCTGAGGGGTTAATGGCAGACATCCACGCAATCGCGGATGTCAGCCATTACGGGTGGTTCCCTGGCTGCTATCAGAAGCCGGGACCAGCCGCGCATGATGCGAGCTTCGCTCCGATGCTCTCAGTTATGCATAGGACGTAAATGTACGTCCTGGTGCATTAAGTACCACCTCACCAGGACGTACATTTACGTCCTCCGTCGTTAGGGTGTTAAAAAATAACATATTAAAAAAAAAAACAGAAAGCTTCAGATTTTTCACAATATTTTCACAAAAACTGCTGCTTGTATCAAGAATTTGCAACTAATCTAAAGGACAATATGTCACAAAAAATAAATAAAATAAAAAGCATATCCCAGAATCGTTTTGCTCACTAAAAGCATTAGCGGATTTCATAAAGCAGACCTGTGTGTGTAAAATCCCCTGTGGATTTTCTACCTACTAACCAACCATCCCCCACCAACTTGGAAAAACTTGAGGTTCGTGATTGTGTCTTTTTAAACCCACAGCAGGGTTTTCCTTTTCTGTTGCAAATCTAGGTATTGGGTGAAGTATTGCAGCATTTCTTAGCGTGCATGTGTAAATGTAGTGTTGCTTCAATTGTTCCCTTATTTGTCCTGGCCCCCAGTGTGCCCCAACCCCCCCCCCCCCCCCCAAAAAAAAAGAGAAGAAAAAGAATTGGAAAGCTGGAGACACCACTGGGCTCTAGCCCTGGGTCTTTTGGAGACGTAGCAACACCTCTGTATCTGTATCTAGTAGGGAGTAATGCAGAAGCAAGCAGGGCTGATGGGCTCAATAATAATGTAGTGAAAATATACATTTAATACAATTTAGGAAGAAAATGTATAGATATCTGTGTATGATGCAGTAAAGGTGGTACCCGCAGACACTTATCAGACATGTATATCATGCTGTTTGATAACTTTTCACAGTTTAAGATATCTATTAATTATAGTGCTGAATTTTATTAAATACTAACTGAGTACCTGGCGTTGCCCAGTTTTTCCTTCCTAATCCTTGTTGAGGTGGAAAATCAACAAAGGAGGAAGCTTATGACTTCATATCCGTCCTCATATATTGTTGTCATATACCAACCCCAAATCATGTCCTCATATCTCAACCTCATATTGCGTCCTCATATCCCGAAATCATATCTTGAACTCATATCCTGACCTCCTATCCCGTCCTCATATCCTGTCCTCATATCCCGACCTCCTATCTCGACCTCCTATCCAGTCCTCCTATCTCAACCTCATATCTTGTCCTCATATATTTCGTCCTCATATCCCAACCTCATATCTCGACCTCCTATCCCAACCTCCTATTCCGACCTCCTATCCTGTCCTCATATTCCGACCTCCTATCCTGTCCTCCTATCTCATCCTCATATCCCATCCTCCTATCTCGTCCCCATATCTCAACCTATTTGTTGTTGACATATAAGTAACATGTGTGCCAAGTTTCATGTTAATATCTTTAGCCGTTTGGACGTGATGCTGGAATATACACAAACACATACACACATTGGGGGAGATTTATCAAAACCTGTGCAAAGGAAAAGTTACCTAGTTGCCCATAGCAATCAATCAGATTGCTTCTTTCATTTTGCAGAGGCCTTGTTAAAAATGAAAGAAGCAAGCTGATTGGTTGCTATGGGCAACTGGGCAACTTTTCTTCTGGACAGGTTTTGATAAATCCCCCATTGAGTTTTATATATATATATATATATATATATATATATATATATATATATATATATGAAAAAAAATCATATACTTTATTGAAAATACAATAAAAACTTATATTAAAAAATTACATAACAATAATAAATCGGTGGTCATACAACACACACTGCAAAAGAATGATGAGAATGTCCCGTATGAATAAACAGAATGCACAAAATACAGGAAGTCTCATTCAAAATGGTGGCGTACCACATGGGATATGTCAATATGTAAACACATAATATGTATGTGTTTACATATTGACATATCCCATGTGGTACGCCACCATTTTGAATGAGACTTCCTGTATTTTGTGCATTCTGTTTATTCATACGGGACATTCTCATCATTCTTTTGCAGTGTGTGTTGTATGACCACCGATTTATTATTGTTATGTAATTTTTTAATATAAGTTTTTATTGTATTTTCAATAAAGTATATGAATTTTTTCCATATGTGGCCTCATTGTTTTTGGTGAGAGTATGTTATAGTGGTCTATGGTACTATTACTTAGTTAGTTTTTTGGCTAACATATATATATATATAGATATATATATATATATATATATATATATATATATTTAGATTATATATATATATATATATATATATATATATTAGTCCAACCCCCCCCAAAAAAAAATCCAGTCTTAGTCTAGTCTAGTTTTTTTTTCAGGTGTTTTTATTTATTTATTTATTTTTTTGAAAACTGCCACTGTAGTTTTTGAGCCAAATAAAAAAAGAATAGAAAATATAAAGAGAATACCTATATTTGTCCTTCCTTATGGATTTACTTCTGACATTGGCTGAATAACTGCGGTGGCAGTTTTCCAAAAACCACCAGAAAAAAACCTGTGTCAAAATCTAGTTTTCAAAAAGTCTTCAAAAAGAACATACTAACTTGTGATTTCATTTGATATCAAAATTGCAACTTTTTTAGTTTGTCGCATCTTTTCTCGCAACAGGCGCAAATCTACACCAGCCAGGTTCCACCACATGATTTAATGAGGTAAAAAAGACGTTCACCTACACCACTCTTGATAATACCCCCCAGTAAATAGACCCAGAAGGACATGACTCTGTTCATTATGTAAGAAAAGAATTACAAAATGGGCAGTCACTAATGCAGTCACTAATGCCATTAACCTCTTCAGGACATAGGGCGTATGGATACGCCCTGCATCCCGAGTCCTTAAGGACTGAGGGCGTATCCATACGCCCGTGGGAATTCCGGCCCCCACCGCTAGCCGGTTGGAGACCGGAGCCGGATGCCTGCTGAAATCGTTCAGCAGGCATCCCGGCATATCGCCCAGGGGGGTCATTATGCCCCCCCAAGTCCAGCGATCTGCGGCGATTCCGGGTCAATCGGGTCTCCAGTGACCCGATGACCCGGAATTATTGGCTGTTCAGGGCCGTCTCTGACGGCCCCGAACAGCCAGAGCCTGCAGGGGTGAGGTGGCACTGGTGCCACCTCACGATCGCCCTGATTCGTCGGCCGGATTACCGGCCGACCAATCAGGGCGCCTGCTGCGGGTGTCACTCCCGCACCCGGGACGTGCACCCCGGGTGCTGGGGACCCCGATCCCCGGCGTTAATGTTGGGATCGGGGCCCCAGGAGCAGCGGCGGCGGCGGGACTGACCTGCAGCGTCTGGATCGTGGGAGGTGAGTGACAGCCTCCTGCTGTTGCTTAGCAACAGCTCCCAGCATGCAAAAAGGGCATGCTGGGAGCTGTAGTTATGCAACAGCAGGAGGCAGACCACCACAACTCCCACCATTCCCTTATGGGCATGCTGGGACTTATGGTTTTGCAACAGCTGGAGGCACATTCTTTATATGGAAAAGTGTACCTTCAGCTGTTGTATAACTACAACTCCCAGCTTGCACAAACAGGTAAAGTGCATGCTGGGAGTTGTAGTGGTGCATCTGCTGGTTGCATAACTACAACTCCCAGCATGCCCGTTGGCTTTCGGTGACTGCTGAGAGTTGTAGTTTTGCAACAGCTGAAGGCACACTGGTTGTGAAACTCAGAGTTTTTTTTACCTAACTCAGTGTTTCACGACCGGTGTGGCTCCAGCTGTTGCAAACTACAACTCTCAGCAGTCACCGTACACCATGCACCGTACATGCTGGGAGTTGTAGTTTTGCAACAGCTGGAGGCACACTGGTTGTGAAACACTGAGTTAGGTCACAAACTCAGTGATACATAACCAGTGTGCCTACAGTTGTTGCAAAACTGCAACTCTCAGCAGTCACCGACAGCCAACGGGCATGCTGGGAGTTGTAGTTATGCAACAGCTGGATGTTCCCCCCCCCCCCCCAATGTGAATGTACAGGGTACACTCACATGGGCGGAGGATTACAGTATGTATCGGGCTGCAAATTTGAGCTGCCGCAAACTTTCTGCTGCAGCTCAAATTGCCAGCGAGAAACTACTGTGAACCCCCGCCCGTGCAACTGTACCCTAAAAACACTACACTACACTAACACAAAAAATAAAATAAAAAGTAAAAAACACTACGTATACACATACCCCTACACAGCCCCCCTCCCCTCCCCAATAAAAATGAAAAACGTCTGGTACGCCACTGTCTCCAGCTGTTGCAAAACAACTCCCAGTATTGTCGGATAGCCGTTGACTGTCCAGGCATGCTGGGAGTTTTGCAACAGCTGGAGGCACCCTGTTTGGGAATCACTGGCGTAGAATACCCCTATGTCCACCCCTATGCAATCCCTAATTTAGGCCTCAAATGCGCATGGCGCTCTCACTTTGGAGCCCTGTCGTATTTCAAGGCAACAGTTTAGGGTCACATATGGGGTATCGCCATACTCGGGAGAAATTGTGTTACAAATTTTGGGGGGTATTTTCTGCTTTTACCCTTTTTAAAAATGTAAAATTTTTGGGAAAACAAGCATTTTAGGTAAAAAAAAAAATTTTTTTTTTACATATGCAAAAGTCGTGAAACACCTGTGGGGTATAAAGGTTCACTTAACCCCTTGTTACGTTCCCCGAGGGGTCTAGTTTCCAAAATGGTATGCCATGTGTTTTTTTTTTTGCTGTCCTGGCACCATAGGGGCTTCCTAAATGCGGCATGCCCCCAGAGCAAAATTTGCTTTCAAAAAGCCAAATGTGACTCCTTCTCTTCCGAGACCTGTAGTGCGCCAGCAGAGCACTTTTCACCCCCATATGGGGTGTTTTCTGAATCGGGTGAAATTGGGCTTCAAATTTTTAGAGGTATTTTCTGCTATTACCCTTTTTAAAAATAAAAAAATTTGGGGAAAACAAGCATTTTAGGTAAATTTTTTATTTTTTTTTTACATTTGCAAAAGTCGTGAAACACCTGTGGGGTATTAAGGTTCACTTTATCCCATGTTACATTCCCCGAGTGGTCTAGTTTCCAAAATGGTATGCCATGTGTTTTTTTTTTTGCTCTTCTGGCACCATAAGGGCTTCCTAAAGGTAACATGCCCCCCAAAAACCATTTCAGAAAAACGTACTCTCCAAAATCCCCTTGTCGCTCCTTCCCTTCTGAGCCCTCTACTGCGCCCGCTGAACACTTTACATAGACATATGAGGTATGTGCTTACTCGAGAGAAATTGGGCTACAAATACAAGTAAAAATTTTGTCCTTTTACCCCTTGTAAAAATTCAAAAATTGGGTCTACAAGAACATGTAAGTGTAAAAAATGAAGATTGTGAATTTTCTCCTTCACTTTGCTGCTATTCGTGTGAAACACCTAAAGGGTTAAAACGCTGACTGAATGTCATTTTGAATACTTTGGGGGGTGTAGTTTTTATAATGGGGTCATTTATTGGGTATTTCTAATATGAAGACCCTTCAAATCTACTTCAAACCTGAACTGGTCCCTGAAAAATACTGAGTTTGAAAATTTTGTGAAAAATCGGAAAATTGCTGCTGACCGTTGAAGCCCTCTGGTGTCTTCCAAAAGTAAAAACTCATAAATTTTATGATGCAAACATAAAGTAGACATATTGTATATGTGAACCAAAAAAAAGTATTCGTAATATCCAATTTCCTTACAAGCAGAGAGCTTCAAAGTTAGAAAAATGCAAAATTTTCAAATTTTTCATCAAATTTACGGATTTTTCACCAAGAAAGGATGCAAGTATCGACAAAAATTTACCACTTTGTTAAAGTAGAATATGTCACGAAAAAACAATCTCGGAATCAGAATGATAACTAAAAGCATTCCAGAGTTATTAATGTTTAAAGTGACAGTGGTCAGATGTGCAAAAAACGCTCTGGTCCTTAAGGCCAAAATGGGCTCCGTCCTGAAGGGGTTAAAGGGGTTATCCAGGAAAAAACTTTTTTTTATATATATCAACTAGCTCCAGAAAGTTAAACAGATTTGTAAATTACTTCTATTAAAAAATCTTAATACTTTCAGTACTTATGAGCTTCTGAAGTTAAGGTTGTTCTTTTCTGTCTAAGTCCTCTCTGATGACACCTGTCTTGGGAAACACCCAGTTTAGAAGCAAATCCCCATAGTAAACCTCTTCTAAACTAGGCGGTTCCCGAGACAGGTGTCATCAGAGAGCACTTAGACAGAAAAGAATAACCTTAACTTCAGAAGCTCATAAATACTGAAAGGATTAAGATTTTTTATTAGAAGTAATTTACAAATCTGTTTAACTTTCTGGAGCCAGTTGATACATATAAAAAAGTTTTTTCCTGGAATACCCCTTTAATGTAGTAGAACT